>NW_021604965.1:355313-443367 GCF_004785775.1 Grammomys surdaster
TTTTTTGAGACAGGGTTTCTCTTATAGCCCGGGTTGTCCTAGAACTCACTCTGTAGACCAGGCTGGCCTTGAACTCAGAAATCCACCTGCCTCTGCCTCCCAAATGCTGGGACTAAAGGCGTGCACCACCACTGCCCGGCTGGTACCATCTTGTATCTCTCTCATGAAGGGTCTTCCACTGGGGTCTTGGTCTTAAGGAACCAAGTAAAAAGTACCCATGACACATTTGTTGAAAGATAGAAAACTGATCCAAAAATACAGAGAGGGAACTGAAACATTTCACAGAGGGCAGGGTGCAAGAGTAAAGAGCCAAAAGAGGAAGATAATATTCTAGAAAAAGAGGAACTGAAATTGAGCTGTTTTACAATTGTCTACTCCTCTTCCCTGAGTATTCCACCAAGAAACACGGTGGACATGGTCCATGTGAAAAAGTAGCAGCCCAGAGAAAAAGAATTCTCTGTACTTTTCCAGTTACGAATTCAAGTATCCTTCATGGGAGAGTAGTACGATTTCTTTATTTAAAAGTGAAAACGTTACTTAAAAGTAGAAATTGAGTTTTTGTTGGTTTCTGTTTCCTTGCCTTCCGTCTCAGAGACTGTCACTAGGCTAAATGACCTCTGAAGCCTTCCCTGGGTTAGAAGAGACACAGCTAGACTTGTCCTTGTCTGATAATTGTCATATGCTCCTTCTGCTGGACTCTTGCATCAAGAGGATTGATTCTTTATAGTGAATTTGCTGCTTTTCGGAAGAACCTGGTTCGGTTCCCAGAGCCCCGTGGTTTTGTTTAGTATCAGGTCTCAGAGACGGCACCAAAGCAGACTTGACTGACCGTTTATAAGAGTGTACTTTTTCAGCCACATCTTTTTTCAGTTTTTGTTACAGATTTTATTTTTTAAATTATTTTATTTATTTATACTCCAGAAGTTACCCCTCATTCCTGGCCCCCCTCCTCAAGTTCTTCACCCCATCCCCACTTCTGAGAGGGTGCTCCCCTAGTTGCCCACCCCCCACATCTGCCCACCTCACCCCCGGCAGCGTCCTCTTCCCTGGGGCATCAAGATTCCATAGGATTAAGTACATTCTCTCACTGAGGCCAGACAAGGCAATCCTCTGCTACACATATGCTCGGGGTCACAGCCCACCGATGTATGCTCCTTGAATGGTAGCTTAGTCTCTGGGATCTCTGAGGAGTCTGGGTTAGTTAATAGTATTCTACTTCCTATAGAGTTGCAATCCCCCTCAGCACCTTTGGTTCTTCCCTGAACTCTGCCAAAGGGGTCCCTGACCTCAATCCAATGATTGGCTGTACGTATCACCATTTGTCTCAGTCAGCTGCTGGTAGAGCCTTTCACGGGACAGCCGTGCCAGTCTCCAGTCTGCAAGCACAATATGGCATCAGTAATAGTGTCAGAGTTTGGTGCCTGCGCATGGGATGGATTCCAAGTTGGACCAGTCACTGGGTGGCCTTTCTTTCAGTCTCTGCTCCATTTTTTTGTCCCTGCATTTCCCTTAGACAGGAACAATTCTGGGTCAAAATTTTTGAAGATGGGTAGGTGGCCACCTGCCTCAACTGGGGGCCATGTCTATCTACTGGAGGTGGTCTCTGCAGGTTCCATAACTCCACTGTTGGGCATTTCATCCCCACTGAATTCTGGAAGCCTCTCACATCTAGGTTTCTAGGACTTTCTAGAGGTATCCCCTCCTCCTGCCTCCCACCCCACACTGCTGCATATTTCCATTCATGTTCCTAGCCCTGTGGGCTTCTCTCCTGTCTCCCCTCATACCTGATCCTGCCACTTTTCCACTCCCTCTCATTTCTCCCACCCTGGTCGCTCCCTCCCTCTGCCTCTCAAAATTATTTTGGTCCCCCTTCTAAGTGGGTTTGAAGTATCCATACTTAGGCCTTCCTTCTTGTTAAGCTTCCTACGGTGGTGGGGTATATATGGGTATTCTGAACTTTTTGACTAATATTCACTTATCAGCGAGTACATACCTTGCATGTCCTTTTGGGTCTGGGTTACCTCAGTCAGGAGGATATTTTCTAGTTCCATCCATTTACCTGAATATTTCATAATGTTCTCCCTTACTTTTAGTAGCTGACTAGTACTCCATTGTGTAAATGAACCACATTTTCTGTATCCATTCTTCAGCTGAGGGACATCTGGGTTGTTTCCAGCTTCAAATAAAGCTACTATGAACTAGTGGCGCATGTGTCTTTGTGGTATGGTGGAGCATCTTTTGGGTATATACCCAGGAGTGGTGTAGCTGGGTCTTCAGGTAGAACTATTTCTAATTTTCTGAGGAACTGCTAGATTGATTTCCAAAGTGGTCATATCAGCTTGCAACCCCGACAGCAATGGAGGAATGTTCCTCTTTCTCCACATCCTCTCCAGCATGTGCTGTTCCTTGAGTTTTTTACCTTAGTCACCCTGATTAGTGTAAAGTGGAAACACAGGGCCGTTTTGATTTGCGTTTCCACAATTACTTAGGATGCTGAACATTTCTTTAAGTGTTTCTCAGTCATTCATGATTGCTCTGTTGAGAATTTTCTGTTTAGGTGTGTACACCATTTTTTAAATTGGGTTATTTGGGTTTTGTTTTGTTTTGTTTTTTTGTAGTATAACTTCTTGAGTTCTTTGTATATATTGGATATTAGCCTTCTATCAGATGTAGGGGTAGTGAAGATCTTTTCCCAATCTGTAGGTTGCTACTTTGTCCTATTGACAGTGTCCTTTGCCTTACAGAAGATTTTCTGTATCATGAGGTCCTATTAGTCAATTGTTGATCTTAGAGCCTGAGACATTGGTGTTCTGTCCAGGAAAATTTCCCCTGTGCCAGTGCATTTGAGGTTATTTCCCACTTTCTCTACTATTAGATTAATGGTTTTATGTGGAAGTCCTTGATACACTTTGACTTGAGCTTTATACAAGGTGTTAAATATGGATGAATTTGCATTCTTCTACATGCAGACTGCCAGTTAAACAAGCACCATTTGTTGAAGATGCTTTCTTTTTTGTCACTGTATGGTTTTGGTTTCCTTGTCAAAGATCAAGTGATCATAGGTGTGTGGGTTTATTTTGGGGTCTTCAGTTCTATTCTGTTGATTAACCTGTCTGTCTCTGTACTAACACCGTGCAGTTCTTAATCACCGTTGTTCCATAGAACAGCTTGAGGTCAGGGATAGTGATTCCCCAAGAAGCTCTTTTATTTTTGAGAATTGTTGTTGCTATCCTGGAAGTTTTGTTTTTCCCTATGAAGTCGAGAATTGTTCTTTCCATGTCTGTGAAAAACTGTGTTGGAATTTTGATGGGATTTACATTGAATCTGTAGATTGCTTTTGCTAGGATGACCATTTTTATTATATTAACCCTACCGATTCATGAACATGGGAGATCGTTCCATCTTCTATGGTCTTCTTAGATTTCTTTCTTGAGGAACTTGAAGTTCTTGTCATACAGATCTTTCATTTCTTTGGTTAGAGTTACACCAAGATATTTTCTATTATTTGTGGCTATTGTGAAAGGTGTTGTTTCCTTATTTTCTTTCTTAGCCCATTTATCATTTGTGTAGAGGAAGAATAGTGATTTGTTTGAGTTAATTTTATATTCAGCCACTTTGCTGAACTTGTTGATGAGCTGTAAACGTTCTCTGGCAGAATTTTGGGGGTCACTTACATAAACCATCATTTCATTCACAAATACTGATACATTGACTTCTTTCCAATTTATCTCTTGATCTCCTTTTGTTGTTTAATTGCTCTAGCCAGATCTTAAAATATTATATTGAATAGATAAAGAGAGAGTGGGCAGCCTTGTCTTGTCCCTGATTTTACTGGGATTGCTTCAAGTTTCTCTCCACTTAATTTGATATAGGCTGTTAGTTTGCTGTACATAGAATTTTATTATATTTAGGTATGGGCCTTGACTTCCTGATCTTTCCAAGACTTTTAACATGAAGGGCTGTTGGATTTTGTAAAAGATCTTTTCAGCATCTCATGAGATGATCATATGATTTTTTTCCTTTGGGTTTATTTATATAGAACATTATGTTGATAAATTTACCCAGATTGTCACAGTGTCATTCCCTTTAGGACATGCATATTATTATGTTACGCATCTTTGTATTTTATTAGCAGAATCACCAAAACACTTTAGGTTCTTAATCTGTGTTTGGTGAATGAAATAATGCATGCTGTCCACATTAATATTTGTTAATAATTTAAACAAACTGTAAACCTTTCATCATATTATTAGATAACAAAGGTAGACACAAAGCCACTGAAAGCAACGAATGTGATATACTAAAATCATCTTAATCATCCAAACTTTAAAGTCAGCTAAATACTGACCAAATTGTTGACTCAAGAAGAAAAGAGGAAAATTTTAATGAAAAATCTCTAAGATCCTGCCACACTTCCCAAAGTCTTGTGTAATAAAGTGAGATCTTACAGTTATATTCAATGAATAGTAAAACTTCCCATTTTCTTGACAATGAAGCAAGATCTGAAGAAGTCTGATACGCTCTTGTATCTTTTGAGGATAATGACCAGTCAATAACTTCCAATATTTTGTTTGTGAATAACTTACAACATTGTAAATTACTTAATAGAAAAGACAAAAAGTACCATAGTATTCATGCAAGTACACACACACACACACACACACACACACACTATAGTGTCATCTAAATAATACTAGCAAAATAATACCTATAAGCTGAGAGGAAATGGGGCAGATGGAAGTAATCCAAAATACTAACAATATTTGAATGTATTTTTATATCCTGTATTTTAATTGCAATGGCTACAACTTCCAGTATCACATTAATATATCACTGGCGACAATGGGCATCTGTATTTCTGATTGCACAGAAATACTTTTCAGTGTTTTACTATTGAGTATACTGTTAGCTATGGTATCTTAACAAATGTCCTTTAAAAATGTTCAAGAAGTTCCTTTCTGTTTCTCTGGATTCTTTTGTTTTGTCTTGTTTTTGTTTCTTTTGTCATGAAGCATATCGTATTTGGTGTTTCCTATGTCAGTTAAAATGATCATGTAAATATTTTGTTTGGTTTTGTTTCCTGTTAATCAATGTAATGTATTACATTGATCAATTTTTAAAATGTGAACCACAATTGTATTCTTCAGATAAATCCCATTTAAATGACATAAAATCTTTTAAATGTACCATTAGTATCTCTCTTCCTTCCTTTCTTCATTCCTTTCTCTTTTCTTCCTTCCTTCCTTCCTTCCTTCCTTCCCTCTTTTTCTTTCTTTTATTCTGTGATTTGAACCTCCATTAATGGGTAATGTTGATCTCTAGGCTTATGTTTTTGTGATGCCTTTGTCTGGCTGTGCTGTCACAGTAGTGCTGGCTTCACAAAACAGATGCAGATGTGCTCCCTCTTCTATTTTAGACAGAACTTGAAAAGGGTTGATATGAGCTTTTCTTTAAATGTTTGGGGGGAATTTATAGGTAGAACTATTTGATCCTAGGCTTTTGCTGTTGCTCTATGCTGTTGCTCTAAGCATTTTACATGACTAATTCAATTTTAAATAGATATTTTGTAATTTTCTATTTTTTCTTGAGTCACTTTGTGGCAATTTGTTTTTAGCTACTGTTTATTTATTCTAGGTTGTAAAACTTGTTGACATAAGTCATTCATATTTGCTCATAGTTTTTTTTTTCTTTCTTAAAGTTAGCTGCACATTCATCTGGTTTTAGTTATCTGCATCTTCTGTCTTCTCATCTTAGTGATAAAGGTTTGTCACTTTGTTGATGTTTTAAAATAAATGTTTGCTTTCAAAATGTATTGCTTCTGAAAAAATGATACATGCCTGAGCTGCTCTAAAAATGAGTTGTCTTCCGCATTCTTGTCCCCCTGTCTCCCTATCACATGTTTATGGTTCCTTCAAAATCATCACGATTTGGCTAGAACTTCAACTAGCTGCGGTTAACCAGAGACCATAACATTATTTCTACCACCTGCTGCCCACCCAGAGTTATACCAGTAATGTCTACCAATTAGAATCTCTGCCACATCCAGGTCTCAGTGTTTTTTCTCATGCAGCTGTATCCACAAAGAGTGCATTCTGGATTTTCCAATGCCTCCTGTAGCATCATGGCCCTCCCTGCAGCATGTCATTAACAATAGTACTGGGCATAAAACCAGACCCTGATGGTTTTCACTTTTATGCTACTTTTACACATCATGAATCAAGAAAAGGAGCAGTAGTATATGGATGTCATCCTTTCCTTCCCAACCTACTGTTGCCTAACCCTGTCAAACAGTATGTCACACCCTATCACCGCTAAGTCTTCTTCCCAATGCTAAGCTACTGCTAAGACATCTGTACTGAGCTCCAGATCTAGCACAGAGATGTGAACTACAGAAGGACAATGAATTAGTTCCTTAACACTGTTCTGCACAAGACCTATTAAGTCATTTGGTAGAGTTGGTTTTTCATTTGCAAGTAAAAGGTAAAGCTTCTGACTTCACATCTTTCTACTCAAAGTTTATTTGAATGGAAGGAAAAGATCTAATCTGCTACCTTTATATTAAACTTAATTGAAACTTAATTACTACTTGAATGATCTTTTAATTGTTTTTCTGATGTGTGTGTGTGTATGTTTGGTGCGCGCATGCTTGCATATGTGGGTGTTCACACCTTGTGTGTGTGCACATGGATGCTAGATGAAGATATCAGATGTCCTACCTTGTCGACATTATTCTCTTGAGACAGGGTCTTTCACTGAACCTGGAGCTAGGATGGCAACCAGCAAGCCCTAGCAATCCTTCAGTCACCATTCCCCACTGTGCTGGAGTTATATGACCTTGACTAGCTTGTGGGCTGGATATTTGAATCCAGATCCTTACACTTGCTCAGAAAATGCTTTTATCTGCTGAACATTCTTCCCAACCCCTCATTTCTATTTTTGATAATGTAGTCTTGTCTATTCTTCTTTCATCTAGACACTTTTCATGATCTTAGAAAAGATCTTAGAAAAAAAATCCTTTACAAGAATCTGGAGTTACTAGCTTTTCTTGTTTTAACTTTCTATGCCTTGTTGTCTTACTTTATTTCTTGGCACAAAAGCTCGGAAAATCATGTATATTTTGTTTTGAAGACCAAAAAAGAAATAACAATATAATGACTGCTTTATCTATATGCATCATATTAGTCCAGATCATGTGTGACCAAACTAATAAAGTGTAAAATCCTAGAACTCACTAGTTTATTTTAGTAGGTCACAGGAAGCATAGAAACCATAGAAACCACAGTGAACCCAAAGCATCTCTGATGAGAAGAAGCAAGGATGTTTGTATTCTTAAAGTACCAACTGAAAAACCCCATCACAGAAAAGTAAGGAAGTTACAAAGGACACCATCAAAGTGCCTTCAGAGTATTAATAAGCCTTTCTTGTTCTGCTATCACCTCTTTGGACATGTTATCCTCACATTCTCACTTGGTTGTGCCTTGCCATACATGAGTGGCAGAGAGATAGGTTTTGATTCCAACTTAACTTTCAATTTGAATGGTTTAACCTCCAACAGGGTTCAAATGAATCCTTTGAAGTCACTTGAGAGAACTTAACCTTCAGTTAACCTTCAGAGTGATTTCAACATGATTTTAACCATCTTATATCCAGTGTCAGTCATCTTACAGTCATGCCTTTGATAGAATACTCCTTAGCTAGCATGTGTTTTGAATATAATGTAGCAAGGGAGAATCCTTGGTGGGTCATGTCAAGGTGTGTCCTGATGAGATTATGCCATGAAACAGAGCTGGTATAAAAGAGGTTTACTGGAGAAGGGGAAAGAAGAGGAGAGGAACCTTATAGAGGAGATAGAGACAGACAAGTGGATATGTAGACAGACAGACAGACAGACAGACAGATAGACAGATAGAGCAGAGAGAGAGAGACTCATGGGGCAGAGAGAGGAGGCAGAGATGAGCAGAGAGGGGACACAGAGAGAACAGAGAGAGGGAACTCCAACAACAGAGAAAGAGCTGGTAAGATGGATGGGTTCTTTCATCCACTGCACACGTGACAGCATCTAGTCCAGTGGAATTGCCTGTATACTAACAGCAGGTATATCAGAGCTGTGAGGTGATGATGCATTTTCTTTAGACTACCCAAAGGCCACATCACACTCATCTTCCAGCCTAAAAATCCTGAAAAACGTGAACTCATTGCTGGCAGATAGCTACAGTTTTCAAATTCACACAAAAGCATCTTTTCTGTTTTCCTTCTGTGGATAAAGATTTTAAGATGTAAATTCTCAATTTTTTAACTATTTGTATAGTATAAGTGATATGAGGGTGATAAGAACACCTTGTGGTTTCCTAAGATCCACTCTGAGCTCCCAGGGGACATCTTCACTTCCTACTACACTTTTGCCTTGTAAGGCCTAATCTCTAGAGGCAGACAGGGGATCAGAGAGTAGGAGTAGGCAGTTTAGGTCTGTCTTATGTCCTGTTTTGTTAAAACCTAGCAACTGATTTTTAGCTCTCAATGATAGCACTTAGGGGATGGTTTTATTTTGTTTTTGACTCTTCAAGTTATAAGGAAGAAAACAAAATTTCCTAAACCCTGGAGATTTTTTAGTAGAAATAGATTTGTGTATCAAATGACAAATTAACGGGGGAGAAAATGAAGTATATTTAATATTTGGGAAGAGTGTATATTTCTCAAACATGTGGCTTTGTGTTCTAACTTGTATAGAATCTTCAACAAAGAAGAGTAACCATTCAAAAAAGTGGCAAGACAAAAGAAAAAGGAATTTACATCTCTGAGTGGTAAATTGTGAGACAGTTGAAAAACGGCAGCAAAAGACTAGTTTATAAAATTTGAGAGTGCTGATTCTTCTGGTATAAGTTCTAGGTTGATAATGATCTCAAGGTGTCCTTTGTGGTTAGCCATTTCTCTTTAAGGTGGGAGGACACATTTTGGCTTCGAAAAATGTGTGTTCTGCTTTTAGGCAAGAGGGAGGGCAGAGAGCTTTCTGCATTTATAGCTTCTCACCAACCACCAACAATATACCAACAAATATGGCAGAGACATGCTCTGGGGTAAGTGGATCTCCTGCAAAACACAGGGGCTCTAGAGCCAGATCATTTTTTTTAATCTACCCAATACAATGTTTCTCTTTGTCTTCAAAATGCCATGGCTAGAATCAGTGATCTACAGAGTGTGAAAATGGAGAGTGAAAAGTGGTTCTAACCAGGGGTCTCGATCATGGAAGTGGATCTGTTCTAGAACCAGAAACACAAGTTTTCTGAGAAAAACTGGAGACCTTTTTGCTTTACAAAACCTAATTTTGTTGCTAACTTGCTGAAATCTGGAGAGGACTGCCCTGCTGCTGTTGTCTCCCACAGTGGCTGCACCCTTCTGTCTACTGCTCTCAATAAGGCTTTGGTGCTTTTTGTTGACACTTCTGAATGTTTACCTCACACCAGTTCATTCATAAGCTGTTTTTATTCATTTACCCATCCAAGGCTCCAAGAGCTCTTATGATTCATGTTTGACACTGGGGGAAATCAAAGCATAGAAGACCCTGACTGCCAGGTCTGTGGTTTCTGCAGAATTCCAGAGGCCAGCTCAGATAACTCTGTCCAGGTTTGCAGAAAATTCAGAACATTCCTAAGTAGGTGCTTTATAATGCAAATTTTGTTTTTTAAAAAAGCCTCTTTCAGGCTCTGTTTATCATCATCACCATAATAACAGAGCTCTCCCTGCTAAAACTGTTTTTAACACAAAAGATCACTAAGCATTCCCCTTCACTAGAAAACTTCATTTAAGTGAGATTTCTACCAGATTTCAATTCACAGCACTTTGAAAGCAACACAGATGTCTCAGTGAAACCTTTCTGAATTGTATTCATTATGACCAATGGCCTCATTAGCATTTATTCTCTGGGAGTGATAGGTTCTATTGCACTTGAGTTACGCCAATTAACCCAGAGAAGAGAACAGAGAGTGGAAAAGCTATGATAAACCTATAAGACAAAGAAGCCCTGAGCTGAAATATACTGAAGCAGGGGGATAGGGCGTGGCTAGCTCACACTCAGAATTGCATAAGCAAGATTTCAAAATTAATCCTATAGAGACCTCAGCCCAGCATACAACACTCCTGGCTGGAAAAGAAGAACTGTAGATCTTTAGTTTTTTTTTTTTTTCAAATCTTTACCATCACTCTTTTATCTCCGCCTTCTCTTTCTGCAGGAAACTTTATTTCCTACTTCTGCATACCAAGTTTGTACCTCCAGATCTGTTACTGAGGAGCCTGAGATACCAGTGCCATCATAAAGAAGCCGTACCTGGTGAGTGATTTTTTTCCATGACTTTATGCATTTCCAAGCTTGAGGTGCAGGGCCCTGGGGAGACAGCCTGAGGTATTGTACAGCCTGTGCACCTGGAGGCAATGATCAAGATTTGGGGAAAGAAGAGAGTGTGACATGCACCAAGAAACATTAGAAAGACCCTAGTGGCAGTGCAGAGATGAGGGTGTTGCTGGGTGGGACCATTCTTTTGGGATCAGGTGATAAAAGGGGACAAGGAAGGAAGGAAAGGCACTCTACCTAATCAGCTTCTACACACCCACAGGCTTACTTTGTCTCTCTTAACATGCAGAGGGCTTACATTTCTGGAAGTTTATACCATGAAGTTTTTTACCTCTAGTCCATCTATGCCTTCTAAATTGTCTTTTGTCTCTCCTCATGAAAGCCACACAGGCCGAAAAGATTCTCTCTCTCTCTCTCTCTCTCTCTCTCTCTCTCTCTCTCTCTCTCCTCCCTCCTTCTTTCCTCCCATCATCTCTTTTTCTTTCTTTCGGGAGGCAGCTTCCCCACAGTCCTGGGTGCTAGCTATGTCTTAATGACCAAAGTGACACATAGGCCAGTACTTTCCACACTGCTTGGTACAGTAGTAGCTAAGTGCTGGCTATGTGCCATAGGGTTAGATGAACTAGCATTTGCCTAGTATTTTCCATAACAGCTGGAACTTCAGAACAGACTAGAACTTTAGTGCAGTGTAATTCTTCAGGCACATGCATTTTTCTTCTTGATTTTCATCAAAGATCTCATTTAGTTTCTGCAGTCTAGTGATACGGCTCAGTGATGTGAAATGCAAGCTTCATCTGGCTATCCCTTAAGGGATGGAAGAAGTGCTGTGCTATATAGGTGGATGAAAACAAATTCATAGTCACTATCAGGAAAAAGCAGTCAAAGACTAGTGACGTTACATTTTATGATCTTGTAATTATTATAGACATCTGTGCACTCTTTGAGTGAGCATTTACTGGTTACTCTTTTAGCCAGATGAAATTATAAGAGTCAGAGATTAAAAACATTGCTTAACCTCAGAGGAGTGCACGGTATGTAAAAGATGCCATGATAAGAGGTTACTTAGATTTCACAAGAGCAGAAGGGTTTGTCAGAGGTGCAGATCGGGCTTCACGAGAGAAGGGGACTTTAAGTAAGAGGTAGAATGAATAGGGGCCATTTTAGGCCAAGGGACAAGAAGAGAGTAAATCACTGAGGCATAAAGGAAGTGGTGAGTTTGGAGGAAATGGAGAGAAGACGGTTGTGGGTGTGCACAGGACTGGGAATGTGAGAGCAGATCAACCACTATGAAGTCCCACCACATCCAAGTCATGTGGCCATTGGGGGGTTTCAGGCTGAGGAGTGAGTATGCAGTGCTGACTGTTAGGGCAGACAGAATGAGGCGGATGAGCTATGAGGGAAGGAGAGATCAATACGAAGTGAGTAGCAGGTGAGACAAGAAACTAGCAGCCCATAGAGGGCAGAGAGGATGAGTCTGGAAAGAGTATAGGGGTAGAATTCTTATTATTCTTATTATACAGTTCTAATACAGAACATATATCTGTAGCAATGCTAAGCCCTCACCTCTGGTGGACCTCACAGCTACTTAGTGCATTTCTATACAGGAAAACAGATGCTTGACTGTAAATTACTCAGCTTTCACGTTAGAGGCAGGAGTTGTGAGATACATATATTGGACTTTTTTGTTTTGGAAAGTAGTATTTTTATTTATGTATATTGGACATTTTATTTATTTACATTTCAGATATTATTCCCTTTTCCCACCCACCCACAAAATCCCCTATTTTATCCTCCTCCTGCTTCTATGAGGATGTGCCCCCACCCACCCACCCACCCATCTGTCGGGCTGTAGAAGGGTATCTTGGTTCTCTGGTTGGCATGGGCCTGGAACTCTGAGACTGCAGGTGTCCGGCCATGCCCCCAGAACCCAGAGCCCTGACACGCAGTCTCATCTCCACTTAACCTGTATCGTAAGACACAGTAATGTAAGAAAGACGCAGTAACATAAGACACAGGTAGAGAGTGTGACTAACAGGCCTCTGACTCAAGAGATTTACATATTAATGAGTTATCTAAAGGCTGGAGGGCATAGATAATTAAATTATTCCTCCCTAGTCCCTCCTCTTTTCCACTCCCCTATTTAAGCTAGCTCTCCCCTGGCTCTGGGGGTAGGCATTCACAACCAGATCCAACTACCATCATGGACAATAAAACTTTCATCTCTTGGACTCCACATGTCTTCTGGGCCTCCTGCCGCCAAGGTTCCAGCCTCTGGAACCCTAGACCTTCTCGAGTATGTGGAAACCCGCCCGCAGGAAAGCCCCCGGGACTCCGCTGCTGCCTGCCCTTGCGGGTTGCTGCTGCATGGGCCTGAGCCGCCCCACACATGTTTTTTTCCCACACCCACCCACTCCCATCTCCCTGCCCTCAAATTCCCCCACATTGGGGCATCCAGACTTCATGGGACCAAGGATCTCCTCTCCCACCTATGCCAGACAAGGCCATTCTCCCTTACATATACAGCTGGAACCATGGGTCTCTCCATGTGTGTTCTCAGGCTGGCAGTTTAGGCCCTGGGAGCTTGGGTTGGTTAGTATTGACACTCAAGGCAGGAATTTTTTATTTTTGAGATGTTTATTATTATTATTATTGTTATTATTATTATTTTATTTATTTTATATGTATGTGTCTGTATTAGTAAATGCAATGCAAGTTCAGCTGTCTGCAAAGACCAGAAGAAGGCATTGGATTCACCACAGGTCCTAGGAAGTGAACTTGAATCATCTGAAAACCAGTAGGTACTCTTAACTGCTGAGTCATCTCTCTAGTCATCTAATTTGGAGGCAGGGTTTGAAGCTAACCTCATTGGTTCTGACAAACAACCTTTAGTTTTCTGAAGAGGAATGATTTGGAATAATACCAGAGTTTTCTTCTTACAAAACGTAGTGTATGATAATAACTAAGATGAAGACCTCATCTTAGTACACTGCCTGGAGGTTTTATGACATGTGCAGGGAGGTGTCACAGAAATAATAAGCAGCCACGTAGGTGTGTCTTTCTAGAAGCTAAAAACAAAGTTTTAAAGAGTTATCTGTTAATTTATTTTGTGTAAGTATCTATGCCTACTACAGTTTATGTGACTTAAGTGTGTGTAGGTGCCCTAAAGCCCCAAAAGTGATAGATCTCCTAAAACCGGAATTAAGGTGGTTAGGAGCTCCCTGCTGTGGGTGTAGGAAATCAACTTGGGTTCTCTGCAAGAACAGTAAGTGCCTTTGACCACTGAGCCATCTCCAGTCCCTTAAAAAGAGTTTTGAATAGGGGAAATTCATGCTCAATGAAAAGAATTTGGAATGAAGCTAAGGCATTTGACATTGAATTATTGAAACCTTATCAAAAGAAGTGTGAGAGGAAGGTGGAGACAGAACTTGAGAGGGTTTTTAGAATGCTTTTGGCTACAAGGAATAGATGATACAATTTATGACGGTTTATTTTCTTTCTGAAATAAGAAGTCAGAACGTGAGCCCTCTGCATGGCTTGTCTAGGTCTTTGTAGTCCCAAGCACTAAGCCTATGCAACACAAGTTGAAAGAGAAGGGGCCGGCAGTGTCTCTTCTGTATCTCTTTTGTTGTGGAAGAAACTCCCTAGAAACCTCCTAGCAGACTCTAATTACATCTAATTGGTTATAAACCTGGTCATAAACCTGGTCACCACATGCAGAGAAGTAGTAGATGAAGACATGCCCTTGTTGTAGCCTTACACTGAGGAACATGCTCACCAGAGAATACCTAGGATGTTAAGGAAATGGTTGCAGAGTTGACAAGCTGTGACTGCTGTTAGGAATAAAAGAAAAGTGATGTACACACAGTATCAAGGAGATGACTCTAAAGGAGAAACCAAGGGCAGGGATGCTGCTTAAATGGGGCTATTTGGATTAAGGAATTTGATGTGTGTGTTTATAAGTAATCATTTTGTTCTCTTTCGACAGGATCAAAAGGGAAATGGAAGGCAGTAATATGTTACCTCAGTTGATCCATGGCGTACTATCAACATCTCATTCTCTATTTATAAGAAGTATTCAAGAGCTTGAAGGGGCTACCACACCGTATGACTATGAAGACGGTGAGCCTTGTCACAAAACCAGTGTGAAGCAAATTGGAGCCTGGATCCTGCCCCCACTCTACTCCCTGGTATTCATCTTTGGTTTTGTGGGCAACATGTTGGTCATTATAATTCTGATAAGCTGTAAAAAGCTGAAGAGCATGACTGATATCTACCTGTTCAACCTGGCCATCACTGACCTGCTCTTCCTCCTCACGCTCCCGTTCTGGGCTCACTATGCTGCAAATGATTGGGTCTTTGGGAACATCGTGTGTAAAGTACTCACGGGGTTCTATCACATTGGTTATTTTGGTGGAATCTTCTTCATTATCCTCCTGACGATTGATAGGTACTTGGCTATTGTCCATGCCGTGTTTGCTTTAAAAGCTAGGACAGTTACCTTTGGGGTGATAACAAGTGTAGTCACTTGGGTGGTAGCTGTGTTTGCCTCTCTCCCAGGAGTCGTATTTACTAAATCCAAACTAGAAGATAATCATCACACCTGTGGCCCTTATTTTCCACAACCATGGAAGAGTTTCCAAACAATTATGAGAAATGTCTTGAGCCTGATCCTGCCCCTACTGGTCATGGTCATCTGCTACTCAGGAATCCTCCACACCCTGTTTCGCTGTAGGAATGAGAAGAAGAGGCACAGGGCTGTGAGGCTCATCTTTGCCATCATGGTTGTCTACTTTCTCTTCTGGGCTCCATACAACATTGTCCTCCTCCTGATCACCTTCCAGGAATTCTTTGGACTGAATAACTGCAGTAGTTCTAATAGACTAGACCAGGCCATGCAGGTGACAGAGACTCTTGGGATGACACACTGCTGCATTAATCCTGTCATTTATGCCTTTGTTGGGGAGAAGTTCCGAAGGTATCTCTCCGTATTTTTCAGAAAGCACATTGCCAAACGTCTCTGCAAACAGTGCCCAGTTTTCTATAGGGAGACAGCAGATCGAGTGAGCTCAACATTCACTCCATCCACTGGGGAGCAAGAAGTCTCAGTTGGGTTGTAAAGTAACTGGTAGTTTGCCTTTCTTTTTTTATAAGCAGAGAAGGAGGGAGCAGTTTGTATATAGTAACAAGCCTTAAAGACAGTGATTCTTACTTTTGGGTCATGATCCCTGTGTGTGGGTCAAATGACCCTTTCACAGAGTTCACTTAAAACTATCAAAAATACATAGATATTTACATTATAACTCATAACTGTAGCAAAATTATAACTATGATGTAGCAACAAAAATAATTTTATTGTTGGTGATCACCACAACATGAGGAACTACATTAAAGGGTCACAGGATTAGGAAGGTTGTGAACCACTGCTCATAGCTCATAGATATATTGAACAATAGAGACCTATAAATTAGGTGTCCAGAACCTTAGGATTATGCCGCAACTGATTATATAGCTTTTCTTGTATATATAATACATGTTCAGGAAATATTTTAGAATAATCATTGGTAGATTCTTCAGCTTTCTAGTGAACTCTGCCCCTATCAAGAGCCTCATTGCCTTGTGGCAATACTATTTTACCAATCTTTACCATGTTTTCCCTTATTTCTAACAAGAAAGACATGGAATGTATAGGAAGGAGGGTGTGAGGCTATCAGGACTGAGTCAGAAGGGGCAGGAGATATGCACGGTTGATCCTGGGTGAAGATGGAAATGAGTGTGAGCAGGGACCTCTCATTTCTTTCTCATTTGGGAAGAAATGTCCTGGTCTTTGGTTCCTTCTCCCACCTGTGTTTAATTTTGAAGGCTTTATGGGGTTGTGGGAAATCTGGAAGCTGTAATAGCTTGTTGGGAACTTCATTTGAATCCCATGGTTGTTTTATACATAATTGCACAACACATTTCTGCTTTGTTATTTTTATCTATGACAGCATGGGAAATCCTTTCAATACCACGCTCCACTGTTTGTATGTTTCTCAAGCCACAGCTCTTTGCAGGATATTTACAAAATTATTTTTTATAAAGTATGCATCATTAGTGATTAGCCTAAAGATAATAAGGACTCTTGTTTGATCTTTCCAAGCAGATCAGAAGGCTGGAGGTAGTGAATGGCCATGAATGAGGAGAAAAGTCAATTCCTCCATCAGGCGTAAAGGGCTGCAGCAAAAAGGCAGGAATATGTGGACAATAGAAGTGGTGTGTTTAGAACCACATAGAGTCATAAGCAAAATGGTTGCCTCAGCACCAAGGGAAGGTTTCTGTCTGGATATAAGCTGCTTTTATATTATCGCTGCTATTTTCTGTCTCCCCACTACCTTTGCACATAACCTTTATCTCCACCTGGGAAAGGTGTATATGGAATAGCCAAACGTGAAAGCCTGGATAGTCCTAGGAGAGGAAATAAAGCACCATTATGTTTTGTGGGTAAAACAGGACTGGATGAAACAGGGACAGAAACCCTTGCTTTGAAAATAATTCTTGGGAACATATCTTAATTACCAGGCAAAATAAGCCTGGATAAAAAAATGATTATAGATGGAGTGGGAAGACATGTGTCACAGACTATCTTCCAAAGCCTTATTTTGGGATATAAACATAATTCAAATATTTAAAACTTGAAATTAGAAAAAAATAAAATCAAGACTTATAACTTTAACTTCTAAATGTGAGGAAATACCTCTGTAAGAGTTCTTACCTTGCCAAGCCTGAAAATAGTTCATTAGTTATAGAAAAAATTCTGGCTTTGAGCATATGAACTAAAATAGACAGCTCAGAATTGACAAGGACTTGGGTATTGGGGTCTGTGGGCTTACCCAACCATGGTGATTTAGACCCTCAGCCATCTGGATCCCAGCATATGCTACATAGCTGTCATGTGTACATGCAAGTGCTGTACTTGCTCCTCAAATTCCTCAAATTTGAGGAATTTCCTCAAATTCCTCAAATTTGAGGAATTTCCTCAAATTCCTTTGGATCTTTTGTCCTAAATGTGAGCTTGGTGACAGATTGTCCTTAGAGTGAATGGGAACTCCTAAGTCAAATTAACTTCTTATCAAAGATTTAAAAGTAAATATAAAAAGGAGAGAAGTTAGAGAAACTCCTTTTCATAAGAGAAATGTCTCCCCTGATTTGAGCCAAAAATGTTCTTCCCTGTCCACTAATGCATTTCTTATCTAACAGAAGCAAGAAACAAAGGAACAGACAACTTAAGAGCTGAAAGTCATTGTGGTCTGGTTTTACTACCACATGACGAGAAGAAATTTCTGAAAGAAGTAGGATATGAGAATGTCACCTTCAGATAGCCTAATAGTTTTATTTTAATGATAATAAGACGCAAGTATCTGTAAACCTATGATTTAGAAAATAAATCAATGCTCTGTCTATATTGCTAGAAATATTAAAAAGAAACGAGTATATGCTTTGTCATATCAGTGTGGTTGACTGTTTTGTTCAGAACTATACAACTCTTTCCCTGAACTACTTTACAATTGTATATACCTGGTACTTGATAGAGAAATATGACGTACAGCTTGCCTTCCAGGCTATACATACTTCTATAGCTAGTATTCTAGAAGACAAACAAAAGTGGCATCAATTTCTTCTAATTATAGCTCCAGCAGGGCTGAGCTGAGCCTCTTTTCAGTAAAATGTAGCCCTATATCTTGGTGAGTAAGCAGATCTGAGGATTGAAGCCAGGACCACAGCCACGGAGAAGAGGAGCAAGAAATCCATGACCACTATGATAAGCCACTGGGTCAGGGGGTTATTTGTTAAATACAATGCTGACAAATATACATGGGACAGAGTGTTTATTAAAATAATGTTTTTCTACTGTGCATGCAGACTGTGGTGGGTAAGATGAAAATGGGTGTCACTGCCATGATCTTCATGTCGTTTAGACCTTACAGCCCAGGTCCCTGTAGACAGACAGTGGGTACAGAGGGCTCAGATATGAACACATAAACTTTTTTTGAAAACCCAGAGGTTGGGGATTAACTCAATGATGGCCATGCATCACAATATAAACATCTATAGTAGGATTTTCTTGCCACAGAATAAACTGTCTTGTAGGAGTTACCTGCTGTGTGTTTCCAGAGGTGAGCTCTAAAGTCATCTGGGGAGAAGCTTTGAGTGGACAGGTGGAAGAAAATGGAAATAATTGGAAAAAATGGCCTTTTGACTGTCCCGTCAAAGGAGAGGCTGGGCATGTGCAGAGGGCCCTGCAACTACCTGTAAGGACTCCATTAAAACCTGTCCTTTTCCTGCTTTTACTCACTATTTAGACTTCTCTAACAAATGAAATTATTTCAAATGAGATTATCCAGCAAGGATGACTACCCAGGTATCTCTAAGGAGATAAGGAGTCTGGGCTATGAGTGATTCTGCAAGGCAGCTCAGGGATATAGTGGAAAAGAATGGGCATAGGTTTAGGGAGTGACCACAAGAGGTTATGATTTGTTAGAAGATATGAACACTTGATATACTGTCTTTGTCCTTGTTCTATTGCTGTGAAGAGATACTATGACCATAGCAACTCTTGTAAAGGAAAGTACTTAATTGGGGCTTGCTTATTGTTTCAGAGGCTGAGACTATTGTCATAGTGGCAGGGAGCATGGCAGCATGCATACATAATGCTGAAGAAGTAGCTGAAAGATGTATATCCAAATCCATAGGCAGCAGAGAGAGCAAGACAATGGGCCTGGCTTGCGTCCTTAAAACCTCAAAGACCATCTCTAGTGACACATTTCCCCCCAACAAAGCCACATCACCTAATACTTTCAAATAGTGCTACTCTCTGAAAACTACACAGTCAAATCTATGAGCTTACGGGGAGCCATTTTCGTTCAAATTACCAAAATCTGCTCCCTGGCTCCCATAAACCTGTCACCACACTATAATTCAAAAATGCATTCAGTTCAACTTCAAAAGTCTCCATAGGCTATCAGAGTCTTAACACTGTTTAAAAGTCTAAAGTTCAAAGTCTTCTGAGACTCAAGGAAATCTCTTAACTGTAACTCCTGTAAAATTGAAATAAAAGAGAAGATCACATAGTGCCAACATGCAATAGTACAGAATATACATTGCCATTCCAAAAGGGAGGAAAGAGAGCACAGTGAGGAAATGCTGGACAAAAGTAAGACCAAAACTCAGCAGGGCAAACCCCAAACTCTGTGTATTCATGTCTGATGCCAACATGCTCTTCAGTTCTTCAACACCGTAACCATGACAATTCTTTTAAAGGAAAGCATTTAATTGGGATTTGCTTATAGTTTTAGAGGTTTAGTCCATTAAGATCATAGTGGGGAGCATGGCAGCATGAAGACATAGTGCTGAAGAAGTAGCTGAGCGTTCTATGTCTAGATCCACAGTCAGCAGGAAGAGAAAGACATTGGGCCTTGCTTGGCCCCTGAAACTTCAAAGCCCACCCATAATGGCACATTTCCTTTAAAAAGGCCACACCTACTCCAACAAGGCCACAATCCCTAATACTTTCAAATAGTGACACTCCCTGGTGACCAAGCATTCAAATCTATGAGAAGCCATTCCTATTCAAACCACCAGACATATTATATGTAACATTGAGAAGGTTCTGGTATGGTGAGGTATGTAGTATGTTTGTGAGTGTGTGTGTGTGTGTGTGTGTGTGTGAGTGTGTGTGTGTATTTATATAAATCAAGACCTGTATCCCTGTTGGCCTCAGCATAAAGTTTGGTCCACCTCAGCTGAGTAATTTTTGGTTCATTGACAATGACTATTAAACATTTTAATGTAATCTATTTGCAATATGAAATATTTTTTTCTCTTGAATAAAGTTTAATTGGTCCTTAGAGTCAATTGGATTCTGAAAGACTGTGCCTAAAACAAATGTTTTCTGTCTCAACTCCACCCCTATCCTTAACCCTGGTTTGTGGTCTACCTTGAGATGACCTCCTGTGCTTCTCCTTTCCTGGCATAGGTTAGCCATGAAGTAAGAGGATATGGCCAGGAGAAGGGACACATGTGTTTACATAGCTAGTCCCTGCCACAGGCCCTTTTATGTTGACAAAGGTGCCTGGAAAGATCAACACTAATTTGTTCTTCCTTCAGAGAACTCAAAGCTAGTGATGAATATCATGACTACTTATTAGATATGCAAGATTTTCTTCAACTGGGCTTCTTTCAACTCATCTTTGCTTGGTTGATAATATTACATATTAGTGGGCTCCTCAATACAACTGTAGACTTGCTGCCTCCTTTGATGACTGTGCAACTTAGTGAACATGCAGTATTGAGATACCTTTGATTCTTCATTTATAGACCCAGCATCTATCTTCCACCTCCAATTCCATCCCTTAGTCCCCTGTTCAACTGGATGACTACCCTATGAAGGACTGTGGTATAAGAAATGCAACACTTCCCTATTATAAGCACCTATTTCTAGTTTTCTACCTACATCTGAAGGGAGGGACTGCCCGGAGCCATCTAGGAGAAGCTAAAAACTAGCAGGTGATTTTCCTGAGATGGTTCACGGTAGACTGTAAAACTATGGTGGATGAGGCCAAGGGGAATACATTTTAGAATAGATTCCTACTATTAATATGATTTTCCTGTTATTATATATATAACAATTACTAGGTATTATCCCACCCTTTTGAGCAGATTTCTGAAGATCAATCAAAATGTACTGTCTAGAGATGCTATATAGACAAATAGATTATTTCTTAAATCTTAATTATGATTCTATAAATATTTCTGAAAGTATACCAGTAATTATTGAGCCCTTTATAACAGGAGTGCTATTAAAGCCATCTCTGATATAAAAACTGCAAGAAGAACTCTGCCAGTCTTCAAGTGTCATGCATTAATTGCTTCTGAGATATAAAGAAGGCATTTACAACTTACAACACATTCCAAGAGACCATAAAACAACCAAACATCATAAAAAAGATTTATTGTAGGTGTAAGGACAGAAGATAAAATATTGACTGGGTTTATCTATACAAAACTTCAATGATAACTTAGTTATGGTCTTTAACTCTCTATGAACCTGTAGAGCTAATGACAAATAATCAATAACTAGCCTTAGTGGGAACATATGTAAACATTCTCTGTTGTAAGCTTCTTATTTAATTTATGAGTTAAATTTATGTTTGAGCTTTTAGTGAATGTTTGTAAAAATAATTTAAAAAAAGGATGCCTAGGGAAAAAAATGTGATCTATTCCATTAGAAAAAGTATAAAAATGAAGGAACATTGCATGGCATTATTACATCAGAACTGCAGAGTAGAATAACTTAGACATTAAAAGGGAGCTTAGAAATTAAGAGAGAATTTTTGGAGAATTTTTAGAGAGAATTTTTGGAGAAGAGAAAGTTTTTGGAGAAAAACTTAAAAATAAAGATTTAAATCACTTTTCAAAGAGTCCTCTTTTTCTTCCTGTGACTTTTTTTTGTTATTGGATATTTTATTTATTTACTTTTCAGATGTTATTCCCTTTTCCCACCCCCCCCATAAACCCTTTATCCTGTCCTCCCTCCTGTTGCTTCTGTGAGGGTGTTCCCCCACCCATTTACCAACTCCCACCTCCCTGCTTTCAAATTCCCCTACACTGAGACATCCAGCCTTCACAGGACCAAGAACCTCCTCTCCCACCAATGCCTGACAAGGCCATCCTCCACTACATAAACATCTGGAGCCATGGGTCCCTCCATTTCACTCTTAGTTTGAACCCTGAAGTTCCTGAGCAGATAAGAGCAAAGGCTACTTTACTTAGTACCCCACCCTTCCCCGGCAATCAAGTGCTAAACATAGACTCTGGAGTTTATGGCCTCAGAGGAAAGACAGGCAGTCCAGTTACCTCTTCAGAGTAAGTAACTTAGATTTAAGACAGGTACATGTTTTAATATTAAAAAGTAACCCTAATGTCTCTCAAGACAAAGTCTTACTCCCGCTGATACTCTTTCCCCACAGCATTCTTTAAGAGTGAACAAGAATGCTGCTCTGCTGAGCATTGATGTGGCAGATACTTCTGATTACTCATGGCCTGAGGTAAATATTTCTATCTTTGTCAAGCTTCAAGAATGGCATATATAGCTTGATCATGCTAGCCCTTTTTGTCCTGGGAATACTTTTATTCCTGCTCATCATGTTAAAGCTTATCTTTAACAACATCAATGTGTTGGCAGCCAAAGTATACTGCTTGAAACGGAAAATGGACCTCCAGACAGAATTATTAAATTAACAGGCTGGCAAGCCAAGGATGAGTAAGATTCTGCACAGAGCCTTACCAACCTAAGACAGAAGTGCATTGCTTTTGATAATGCATATTTCATGATGGGTAAGGAAGACATTTTTATCAGAATGACCTAAGACAAGCTCAATCTTGTTTATGAAGTAAAAAAGGGGGAGATATGGAGAGCTTTAGGGGCTGCTTGGCAAGAATCTGACATGGGCCAAGAAAAAGGAAATGGGCTGCTTGTCAGGAATATGACATTGTCCAGGGAAAAGGAAGACGGCTTCAGGGAGGAATCTGACATTAGGTCAGAACAAAAAAGTAATTTCAGGCAAGAATCTAAATCTTAGGCTAGAACAAAGAAGTAATTTCAGGCAGGAATCTAAATCTTAGGCTAGAACAAGGTATAGGCTTCAGACATGAAAATGACTTTGGACTAGGACAGGAAAGTAGGTTCAGATATTTTTGTCATTCTGATAAGCCTTTAGAAACAGTGATCACAGGAGTGTTCATAGAATTTTGTTTATTGTCTTGCTTGTTCTTTGACTATTTGTGTTTATTGTCATGCTTGTTCCTTGACTATTTGCATCTATTGTATTGCTAGTTCCTCAACCTTGAACTGACCTTAATATTTGCATGTATTAAAATGGCATAAAAGCAAAACAGAGGAGGAGGATGGGATAGGGAGTTTCTAGGGAGGGGAAATGGGGAAAGGGGATGACATTGAAATGTAAGTAAATAAAATATCCAATTAAAAAAATAGTGAACAAGAACACTGGAGCTGGCCTCTGACAATCTTGTCCTCCCCTAATTAGCTACTTATACAGTATTAGGAAGAGTTGGTGAGACAGCACAGGGCTAGTTCTGTCACTTCTTAGTAAGCCCAGGAGAGGTGTCTAACCCCAAGCATCAGTGGTTTCCTCTATAATGTTGAAGCACTTAACACTCTAGCCCTGAGCCATAGGTTATAGTTGCCAGTTCCAGAGTCATCAGAAGATTCTTACATAATATCCTGTTATGCATAGAGCTGCAGGTGTGATCTCAGCCACTCAAGGTGACAGTGGCATGTTGTAAGCCGTAGTCGGTACTTAGAACCTGTTACCATCCTCAAGATTGCTTTAGATCCATGTCTTAGCACAGTTTTAAAATCAAGATTCCAAATACATTGGGAAGAATTCTAAACTCAGCTCAGTAGTTTATAGCATGTTCATTCAGACAGATCTAATGAATGTATACAGCAAACATGCTCTGAGTATTTACATGGTTTGTTATTTTCCATGGTGCATATAAGTGGTATATAAGTTGGGGAAAGAGTTATATTTTCCATTACAAATAGCTAGAAGACAAAGACAGAAATAGGATAATGTCATAATACTTCCCAATTCCAGTTCTCATGACAGGAGTGTGAGGCAGGAGGTAAAAAGATTGGGAGTCATTGAACCCAAGCGACATTGTTCAAGCACATAGAGGATAATGTGTGACACTGAAAGGTGGTGAGTAGAATTTTCTTATTTCCCTAAGGACTGTGAGGAGTTTCTGGCTACCCTAAAGGTAGCCTTGTGGGCACTAAGGATTCCGTCCTTGATATGATCAAAGAACATCGACAATGGCAGTTAGTATTGTTAGATTTTCACATGTAGCTTGGAACAGACCACAGTAGACTAGACGGTTCTACGATGGGAAGTTTATTCAGGGCATGGAGAAAGAGGGAGAGGAGAGAGAGAGAGCAGAGAGGTAGAGGAGTAGAGGCTGGCCATGACCACGTGGAGAGAGGAGGAAGGGAAAGGAGGAGGGGAGAGGGCAACCTGCAGGTTCCGGAGTAAGGGGGCAAGAGGAGCAAGAGAGAGGAGGGGGCAAGCAGCCCCTTTTATAGTGGGCAGGCCTACCTGGTTGTTGCCAGTTAACTGTGGGGAAGAGCATACCTGGGTGTTGTCAGGTAGCTGTAGAGGTGGAGTGTAGACAGAATACTAACAAGTATGGCATTGTTCCTGTTAGCAAATTACAGAAAAGATCCTATCTGCTTTGTAACACAGCTAATGTGATGTGGAGCGAAAGACACCAGGCAGGAGGAAGGAAGCATCTGGGATTCCCTCTTCATGAAGTTAAAAACCATCTGATCTATCTAAGGTCCGAATGAGCCTTACTTTTTAGGCAATATAGACAGTACCTTTCTGGGCTGTATGGAGGGCATATACCTTATCACCAGATCTTGATGGTGGTTTTATGTCTATGTAAATCTGAACTGGAAAAGCTGTACAAATAAGATATAAACCCTCAATTAAATCTGCAATTAAAGAAATATATTCATAATAAAAATTTTTTGATACAAGTTCTTGCTATTTAGTCCTAACTGGCCTGGAACTCTCTATGTATAGTGGGCTGACCTCATACTCAGTGAGTAAATGTGTCCCATTATGTCTATCCCATAAAGAATTTAAAAGCACAAGTAAATTACTGTGCTAAAATATTGAAGAAACATTACAAAAAAATCACCAGATGCTAGAGTGGTTTGTGTGTGAGAACAGTTTTAAAGGGTTCATGGGAAAGGGTAAGTATTGAAATGTATTAAAATGGACTAGTTTTTTATTATGAGAATGTGACTATTTTTCTTATTTTTGTCTTCCTCCACTTCGTATAATAAGTGTAGTTGATGTTATAATTAGACGTTTGTCTGTATGTGGTCTACGCATGTGTATGTGGGTTTGTGCACCTGTATGTGCACATGTGGAGGCCAGAGCTCAAATCAGTTGTCTTCCTCTATCACTTTTCACCTTAGTTTTTGAGACAGCATCTTTCAGACCCAGAAACTCACTAACTGATTAGACTGGCTAGTAGGCCCCTAGGATCCTCCTGGCTTTGTCTCTCAAGACTGGGGTTATAGACAGGCACTACTACACTTAATTTTTTTTCTTTAAAAAAAAATCTGAATGCTGGGGAATGCAAACTTAGGTCCTCATACTTTCACAGTAAGCAGTTTACCCACTGAGCTCTTTCCCAAGTCCTAGATACTTTGTGTTCTAAGATTCATTTGCTGTTTACACAGCTCAGTTTACTATTGATAAGGACTTAGAATGAAGTTGCTGTGTCCTCATGTTCATGTTGAGTTCCCTTGAACTCAAAGGGAAAGATTGACATCTCTCTATTGGTCAAGAATGCTCTGAATATTGGTTCAGTGATATTGTTGGCAATGAGATCAAAGCAAGGAGAGGAACATTAATACAATCACTAGAGATAAAGAACTTGCTCAAAGACTTACTGGTGTCCCAGAAGGAGAGATGCCTTGAGATACTCCATATGGGCATTGAGTCTAGAGGGACAAATTAACCATAAGCATTACTTTGTTGATGTCTAAGTACAACATATATAAGAACAAATTCATGCAAACTGGGATGGTCAAAGCAGTGAGTGAAGCAGAGAATGAAATCCAAGTTGCAGCACAGCGTGCTATGGTTGTGATACACATAAAATGTAAATTTATTTGCTAGTAAAGATTTCTCCATGGGTCCATAGTCCCTCACTTCTTTGTGCATACTTGAGGAAAACCTATCCAGGAGGTGACTGGAACACACCTCTGGACCAGGCACTTAACAGGGGGTAATGTCTTGCTTAGCTGGGCTTCTTTCTGCAGACTGTAATCTTGTCCTGGCTCTGTTCCAAGACATAGTTTTCAAACTGCATGATCTCTGGTAGCATTTGTTCCTTTACATACTTGCTAGCACATCTCGAACAGGATTGTCAATGGAATTTCAGAAGTGAAGTATCTTGCCAAGGTCACTGGAGGTCCTGTCTGAGTGACTCTTGGGCCTGTATAGGGCTCCACACTGCCCTCTGGGGGGTGAGCTAGATCTCCAGTGTCTTCAGCTACCCTGTGAAACTATGTCAGCACAGGGCTAAGCCCTAGATCTACATGATGACAATAAGAGTAAATAATATTCACATGCAGAATTATAACATTTGTCTAGCAGCAGTGAAGAAGTTTATCTCAGAAAACGATTTTAAAACATGAAGATTTTAAATTGTGTTTATTTTGAAAAGATTTCTGAGTATGTAATTAAGAGAGTGTTGTTTATTGTGTTGTGGTTTGTCTATAAACTTGCTGTTAACCTCCTGTTGCTACCAAATTCAGGTCTGGACATTTACCACGAAGAAAATTAATCATCAGAAGGCATACAGTGAGCAAAAGAAAACAGTCTTTATTAAAGATGCCAGTCACCCAGAAGGAAGCAAACTGAAGCCTCAACTCCCTGCTTCCAAGGTTTTGGGGAAAATGAGAATTAGGGGTAATGTATAGAATTAGCATTCCCAGGAACTTGAGTCAGATAATCCTATGCTAGCCAGAGTTACTGTTATCCTGGTGGTGGTCTAGACTTACATTGCAGACAAGATGCTCTGGAGTGCAAAGAGAAAGCCATATCTTGGGAATGAGGAGTAAGGACAAAGCAAAATGGAGTTATTGAAGACAACAGCCTGTTACAACAAACCATGAAGTGAATACTGTTATTCAGCCTGACACACTGGCTACAGAAGTCTTGTGTCTTTCAGGGTCTCTTGCGTCTCGCTGGCAGCTCTGTGCTGTGTTATTAGCTCTGCTGTCTTTTCTTTTTTTTTTTTTTTTTTGAACTTTCAAGTCATTGTATCTTTAATAATCTGGCAGCAAGTCAAAACATGATAAAAAAAATTGTTCCTTTTACGGGCGAGGCCCATCAATATAGACTCATTCACGTAGTGAGTAAGACAGCATTCTAAACAGCATGGGAAGGCTTCAAGGCTTACAGTGCGTTTGGTTGCTGATAATCGGCCGGGGGACTAGCAGCACAAGAGATTAACGAGCCCTCAGAGGACAGGACGCGGTTGCTGGGTCATGAGCACCTTGAAGCGTTTCTTGATGGTGATTCGGTGTCTTGAGTATTTGTCATCTGGGGAGAACCGAGCAGGATGGGCAGAGCAAGTCTGTTGTCCCATGGGGTCAAATTTCTTCAGGGTGTAGACGCGATCGCCCTGCTCATTGAGGTAATACTGGAGAAACATGACTGCCCCACAGCAGAAAGACACCTTTCCGTTTACCGCCAGCCGCGTTTGCCCCGAGTCTCTGCTGTCTTTTCTTGATGTTTTTTTTAAAGTTCCACCAACCACCCCGCTGATCTGACATAGTTACATACGGCATTATTATAGTCTCCTGAATTTTATCATGCGCTTCTCTTCATTGTTAGGTGAAAAATCCTTCATGGCTCCAGATTAATTATGTTCTTGGAGTGAGACATTCTGTTACCTTCAAATCTGATATAGAACAGGCACTTATAAATGCCTATGTGAAATGCATAATTTTGTATCTCACTAGCAACCAGATATATGAGGGAAAAGAGAACTATGTTTAGTTTCCAGGAAGATGTATGGTGTACCTGTTTGACAACCAGTTGTTTTAGTTTACACGGAAAAGTCATACTGAGCAGTAAAAATTATGAGTGTGAAATTTAGGACAGGGAAGGGAGGATGAGTAAAAGCAGTAGCAAGGTTGATGTCTGGGATAAGGCCCTCATCTCACTTTAAATTGGCTGGAGTTTACTTTAATTAAGAACAACTATGAGGAGAATAAATTTTCTCACCATTTTGGCTTTACCAGTGAGAATCAGAGATACTGCATGCGTTATTTGTCTCCTAGACAGTGACTCTCTCAATTCAAATGTGGGCTTTAATTAATGGATACCTGTTCTTCTGGCATTAATACCCTCTTATTTTTTTTCCTAATTTCTAACAAAGTGTGTAGTTGGATGAGCAGAGAACACAAGTAAAAGAGTCTGAAGAAGGAATCTCCTCAAAAAAAAAAACCTTTCATACCAGAGCTGCCTTCTATTTTTTACTTTAAGTGCAACTTTAAAGAAAAAAAGAAGAACTGAACTGACACCCCCGCCCCAACCCTGAACACTACGTAATACCTTTTCTCATTAAACTCCACCCTCTCTGAAAGAAACTGTGTTTCTTACTTTATACTGTATTTTTGATTTGTACAGCTCTCCCAGCCAGAGGAGGTGAAACATCCGTTCCCCCTACAAGAAACTCTGGTAAGTCACCTCTCAGCCCTTGGTTGACTAGTTAGCTCAGCCTCGGTGATGAGTAAAAACTTTAACAGGAAATCCTGAGGGGACATCTGTCAGCACCAGGTGCTCACAGAATTATCTGAAAATATAATCTCTAAGACACAGGAAAGGTAAGAATTTAGGATATGTTTCAGCGTGTGACGCACAAAACATAATTGAGAATGAAATATTTAAAAGAGACAATGTTTTTATAAAACAAGCAGAATCCTTACTTTTTAAAAATAGCTTCTAGAGCAATGATATTTCGTGAAATCTGGTTTGATAATCAGCTGAAAAGAGGTGAAATCTCTGCATGGGTCATGTGTGTACCAGAAGCTCTAAGTTTCTTGTGCTCCCTTGTTCTCTCCTTCTCTCCATGCCCTGCCTGTGTCCAAGAAAATAGAGAAACCTAAAAATCGTCTAAGTTTGTATCAGATCACAAGTATCAAAGTTTCTACAGCACACTTAGTAGTGAATTCTTATTCTGGCTTAGCACTTGAAGGTGAGAATTTTTGCGGGGTGCTTCTCCTAGCTGCCTAACTGGGAAGTAGGAAGAGCTTTAGAGAACTAAGTAGAGAAAAATTTCAAGTAAAACAGTGGAATTTAGATAGGGCAAGCCAGTTGGCTGTAGAGGCTGGACACTGACTATCACCCATGGAGAATCATTTCCTACTTGACCATCTCTTCTACTTACGTGAGAACTCTTGACGGTGGAATCTCAGGAAGCAGAAATAACTTTAGAGAAAAAAATGAGAATGGTCTACTTTGATTACTGATGCTGTATTCTATGACACTGTTTGAGTATTTGGACATTAGCTCATTTCATCCTGACTACAGAGAAGCCATCTGGGAAAGGCTAAGGCTAGCTGGTGGCCTTCATGGAGGTGATCCGCCTTTTTGCATGGACAAAGCTCTGAGAGGCAAGGTCCCAAGAGACTTCACTTCAGGATTGCTTCTTACAGCTGATATGCCTTTTCCTATCACTATCACATAGCCTAAAAATTCCTGGGCATCAGACCACCCTATCGGTGAGATTTCTTGCAGATCAACATAAAGATGAACTTTCACGAATTAATCAGTGCTGTCAGATGAATTCACAATTTTCCTGATTTGATTCAAATAATCTTGGGAAGAAAGTTTTAAGAGATGGTTTTAGTTGTTTGCTAGAAAGTTGTAATAAAGTTAAAATCAAGAATAGAATGTGCCCACTCCTCATAATGGTAAGTAAGGCTGCATAATAAGAAATACAATGAGCTCTCGTCACTACACTAAAAAGAGAAATATGCTTGGGACAAATTTGTGTTCAAGGAAAAAGTATTCAGGTCCAAGAATGAAGCCACAGGTGTGCACTGTGATAAGACAAAGCCATGTGAAACCGTTACTATGAACTTAAAATGAGCATACAGAATGAAAAACTGCTTTAAACTTAATATCAACATCCTTTTGTAACTCCCATTTTGTATAACATTTTATCTATGAGGTAGTTATCTAATAACTTTTGTCTGTAAAAAGGCCAGAGAAAAGAAATAAAGATGAGGGGGTAGCTGGGGGATGGGAATCTGTGCCATCTACTCACCTACCCATCCATCCATCCATCCATCCATCCATCCATCCATCCATCCATCCAAATGTAGTGATGCAGTCATTTTCTGTTTCACCTAGTGTGTATGTATCTGTGTGAGCGACGTCTTTCTCTCTCTGATTCAAGAAGCGTTAACCAGTTCTGGCTGCCTGACCAGAGAAAAGAGCACTTGCAACAAATCCTTTACTTAATCCCCTGTTGTTAAGCAACAGGTGTTAATTACTCTGAAGCCTTTGGCTTCTGGCCCCAGAACAATGCAGACTCAAGGAGAATAAATATTATTTATACTAAGCAACCTTTATTCTTGGAGAATAAAGTTTTGGCCCCCACCCTTCTACTGCTCTCCCAATCGGTTACCATCTAGAAAGAGCCAGTGTTCTGGGAAGCTCAGAGCAAATCATGTTAGAGAGAGAGAGAGAGAGAGAGAGAGAGAGAGAGAGAGAGAGAGAGAGAGAGAGAGAGAGAGAGAGAGAGAGATCTTATTAGTTACCAGAGTGACAAGCAGCATATGTCAGTTAAGGTTTCATACTGTCCAAATTCAAAGTCAGTTACTTCCTGGTGGTGTGGTTTTGTATTAACTTATTCTTTCTCTCTGTACTTGGGGAATGATTTGTCTAGAAAGACATAAACAGTATATTGTCTGCCTCAAACAATTAACTCAAACATTTAGCAAATGCATATGTAAGAAGCTTTGAATAGTGATTAGCACCCGCTACTCATTCTTACTGGCATTTGTGTGAAATGTAGCATTTATGGATAAACACCTAGAAACAGCATCTTCATTAGAGATCTTAAGCCCATGAGTTACATAGGCCCTGACTCAGTTTCACAGATTAATTCACCCCACATTGATATGGAAAGCAAAATTTTATTTGATGAAACACATCTTTGGTGAATTTCGACCCATCTGATGATGGGAAAATTAAATGTAGAAATCTATGCCTCAAAGATCTACTTAAGTTATAAAACAATAATTATGGTAGGCCAGTAACTGCTTTAAACTTTATTAAGCATTGTTTTTTATTTATTCATAGGCTTTTGCAAGATGGATTTTCAAGGGTCAATTGCTACCTATGCCTATGACGATTATGGTATGTCAGCACCCTGCCAAAAAATCAATGTGAAACAAATTGCAGCCCAGCTCCTGCCCCCACTCTACTCCCTGGTATTCATCTTTGGTTTTGTGGGCAATATGATGGTCTTCCTCATCTTGATAAGCTGTAAAAAGCTGAAGAGCATGACTGATATCTACCTGTTCAACCTGGCCATCTCTGACCTGCTCTTCCTCCTCACGCTCCCGTTCTGGGCTCACTATGCTGCAAATGATTGGGTCTTTGGGAATATCATGTGTAAAGTATTCACAGGACTCTATCACATTGGATACTTCGGTGGAATCTTCTTCATTATCCTCCTGACGATTGATAGGTACTTGGCTATTGTCCATGCCGTGTTTGCTTTAAAAGCCAGAACGGTCAACTTTGGGGTGATAACAAGTGTAGTCACTTGGGTGGTGGCTGTGTTTGCCTCTCTCCCAGAAATAATCTTTACCAGGTCTCAGAAAGAAGGTTTTCATTATACATGCAGCCCTCATTTTCCACACACTCAATATCATTTCTGGAAGAGTTTCCAAACATTAAAGATGGTCATCTTGAGCCTGATCCTGCCCCTACTGGTCATGGTCATCTGCTACTCAGGAATCCTCCACACCCTGTTTCGCTGTAGGAATGAGAAGAAGAGGCACAGGGCTGTGAGGCTCATCTTTGCCATCATGGTTGTCTACTTTCTCTTCTGGGCTCCATACAACATTGTCCTCCTCCTGACCACCTTCCAGGAATTCTTTGGACTGAATAACTGCAGTAGTTCTAATAGACTAGACCAGGCCATGCAGGCGACAGAGACTCTTGGGATGACACACTGCTGCCTAAACCCTGTCATCTATGCCTTCGTTGGGGAGAAGTTCCGGAATTATCTCTCAGTGTTCTTCCGAAAACACATTGTCAAACGCTTTTGCAAACGCTGTTCAATTTTCCAGCACGATAATCCAGATCGTGTAAGCTCAGTATATACACGGTCCACGGGAGAACAAGAAGTTTCTACTGGTTTATGACCTGGGTTGAGCTTTGTGTATCACTTAGCTTTTCTATGTAACTTAGGGGATACAATTGTTCTTTTAAAAAAAGAAATTAGTATCATAGAGGGCCCAAGATACGTGCATCTTTTTGATATTTATTTTAGATAGATTGGGTCTTTTAAAGCTGAAATGGGGGCGGGGGAGGCGAGGAGAAAGAGTCTTTGGGAGGGGAAGCATGCACAAAGAGACACGAGGCAGGGGCCACGGCACATGTGCAAAGGGAGGGACGCAGGGGTGCCACTGTTACCTAGAGATGACATGTCTCGTAGCTGGGTTCCTGAGAGGTGGCTGTAAATATGCCTAGTTGGCATAAAGTCGCTTCTTGCTGTCCACGGATGTGCCTGATTGCCAACAGGGAAGAACCACTTCTGCATATAAAATGTAGAGTCAGCAGAACTTGAGGTAAATTGGAATTAGAAGTGAACAAGAACCCCTAGGCTTAATTAGGTTGGGGAAAACAGCAAATACAAGGGAAAAATAGAGGAAAGAGTTTGGCCTAGGAAGGTAGTCTCATTTTACAGCCTGAATATAATGTTGTCTCAGGCTGGCATTTTGCTCCTGCCTTCAGACCTAAATCTTACCATACCAGCTTTGATCCTGAAGGGTAGCCAGACGGCTGTGAAACACCAGGATTGTGAATCATGAGCCTGAGGTCTAGGAATAACACGAACCCCTTGTGATTCTAGATGAGGACTGTTTACATAGTTTGAACTCGGAACTTTATAACCTTGAGCAGAGGGTCCAAGAGATGAGAGAAGAACACCAATTTTCTCTATTTACTTAGCAATCATCATATCTGGGAGATTCATTTTAGAAGCAAGTTGTGCACTCCAGGAGTCATGAAAGCCTAACTATTGCCCTCTGTGTTCCAGGCTGAGTGTGAGGGCTTCAGTCACACTTTCCAGATGGCTTCTCCACACAAACAATGCTAAATGTAGCCATTTCAGAAAGGTTTAGGATTTTTGTTGTTTTGGGAGTTGATAATTGTTTTGAATTTTAGAACAGTTAAGATCTTCGTAGTGAAGGCTAGGGGAGGAAACAAAGAGGTTAGAATCTCTCAGAAGATAAAAGTATCTGCCTAACAAGAGGTGCTACTGGTTTCTCTCAAGCTCCGATTATGAAACCAGAGTCCTGTGACTGTCAGCAGGAAGTGAATGTTTGATTTTTTTTCTTTCCTGGGATACACATCTTCTTCCCCACTGTGTAGCCCAGACTAGCATCAAGTTCATGATCCTCCTGCTTACATCTCAAGTTCTGAGATTACAAGTATATATGAACACACCCAGCTGTATTTTTATATTTGTTAGCATATAGAAAGTTATAAATTCTTTGAAGGTAATGAATCTTATAAAAAGTGCTTTGTAAAAAATTGCATTTTATACTTTGAATCAAGTGTACATTTAGTGAATAGTACATAAAATTATGAGAGTATTTTGTAAGTAGTTGTTTTGGAGAACACCCCCAAATAATACTTGTTTAAATATAGAGTTCTTAGATTAAGTGGGTGGTGGTGATGATTATATTTCCTTTAAAGTATTTTTAGTGTTAACTTTCCTCCTGAAAAATATTTTCATAATAATTTGTTGTTAAAGATATTATGTCTAAGCATGCAGTTTCTAAGCAGTGTTGCCTTGAAAGATTGTAAATTTTAAATTGTGCTTACTCCCCATCAAAAGAGTTTTAACATATTTACAAATTTATTTCAGAAGTCAAGAATCTGGTTGAAAATAAAGATATGCAACTTTGTGGTCTGGTATTTGACTGGGAATCACATGATCAGGAGGGTGAGCACTGTCTTTCTTTCTTTCTTTCTTTCTTTCTTTCTTTCTTCCTTCCTTCCTTCCTTCCTTCCTTCCTTTCTTTCTTTCTTTCTTTCTTTCTCTTTTTCTTTCTTTCTTTTCTTTCTTGTAAAAGTGTGTTAATAATTTCAGTAATGGATCTTCTATAACACTGGGATTTCTGTGCACATGTTTCTTGTTCAGGGAGAGGATAGATGCTCCAAGGAGAGTTTGGACCATGCTGGTTTTCAGTCTGCTACAGCCTCAGTTTCTGAAGAAGGTGTGCAAAGATGGTCGGGCTGTTTGTGCTCCTAATGGAAGAAACAAACAAATAGAAAGTAAAACAGGCTGAGTGGTTCAGTAACTTCCAGATTCAAAGGGTTGCTTTTCATCTTTTAGATTTGAAGGTAGAAAGTATCAAAGAAGAGTGGAAGGCATCTGGGCTTAGAAGAGAGAAAGGAGTCGGGGGAAGGGAGACCTCTATCTGCTATGATAAAGCCAGCGTTAGTGGGGATGAGGGAAAGTGTGCTAATAACTTATCTTGTCGCTGTGAAAAAATATCTGACAAAGGCAGCTTAAGGAAGGACGGTTTACTGTTGTTGGTAGTTTGAAGGAATACACTCTGTTGTGGTGTGTGAGGAGTGTGACCGTGGTGGTCATATCACATCTACATCCAGGAAGCACAGAGTTGAATGCTGGTGTCAGCTCTCTTTCTCCTTTTACTCAGTCCAAGTCCCTAGTCCACAGGATGGTGTTGTTCATATTGAGAGTGGGTCTTCCCTTCTTGGCTAATCCTTTCTGGAAACATCCTCATAGTTACAGTCAGAAATGAGTGTCCTAGTTAATTCTAAATCTAGTAAAGCAACCAATCAGTACCAACCATTACAAAAATATCTGTTTCTTCATTTCTTTTTTTGTTATAGCTGATATACACACTCCCTCTTACCTTTCCAAATGTTAGATGACTTCACAAAGAAAAACTGCTTGAGGTATCATATGACTATGTATATATTTCTTTCATAATTTTATAAATATTTTAATGTCCCATTTAGCTCCATATTGCTTCTATTTAGATGAATTATAATTTCTGTGCTATTATAATTCTGTAATGCCTCAAGAGCATATTTTGTTTTAAAAATAGGGAGTTTTGTTTGTTTTGAGGATTTCTCTGTGTAGTCCAGGCTGCCCTAGAACTTCCTCTGTCTATCAGGCTGGCCTCAAACTCAGAAATATGCCTGCCTCTACTTCCCAATTACTGGGATTAAAGGTGTGCACCATCATTGCCTGGTTCAAAAATGAGTTTTAACGCATACATAGAGAAAAATGACCCTTTTTCCTGCTTGAGTCAAAGGGAAAGCTCTAAAAACTACAAATAGCCTAGGCTATATTGATTCTATTCTGCCCTCCAGTGGCCAACTATCGAATAACAAGGATGTTTGGCAACCAGCATGGACCACATCACACAACTAAGGAGCATGGTTTCACTGAATTGTTTACTGTTTGTGTCTTTAATTCCAGTGTGGACAGAGGCATATCCAGAGCAGCTCAGGGTAGATGACACACAGCTCTTTCTCACTGCTTCAGAAGAACAGGAAGGACATCAGTTGAGGACACCAGTTGACACTTTGGTTGAAATCATTCTTTCAGGTGGATCTGCAGAATGCTGGAGCCCAGACCTTGAAAAGGCTCTGGAAATTATTTATAAACAGGTATTTTCACATGCATGAAATGCCCCAAACTCTCCTTGCATTTCACTCTAACCCTGCATTTCCCAAGTGTTTGCAGTGTTCCAATAAAGTTGAGATGTAGGTGGTTTTCTTTGATTCTTTTTATCCTCTTTTCTTCATTACCGTTATTCCTCCACATGGATGAAACACTCTCACGAAACTATATACCTTTACAAGGGAAAGGCTGTTGAGGATCGCTCAGTCCAGACGCCTCCCTCTGTAGGTGAAAAGCAGGGTCTACTCCAAGCCCTCAAAGAGGGTTTCAGAGGACCCAAGAATTAGCAAGTTATGACAGTGTTTCCCAATCTCAATGTGCAGTCAGTGATAAGCCATTGAGTAAGTAGGTGGGGAGAGGGTCTGATACCACTTACAATCATGCCTAGATAAATTCAAGAGTTGGGCTTACAATTAACGAAGGCTATATTCTAGTCCTGGCTTAGTCTTAGCTTCACTTTGAAATGACATGGGGAGTTTTGCACTAAGTACCACTGCAATTCTACATCAAACAATTCTGGTTAATCAACCCACATGTGCCTGTGTTTCTAACTCTTAGAAACTTGCCAGGTGGCTCTCAAAGTAGTCAAGTTTGAGATACTGGGAGTGAAGACTGGGTTGAAGTCTGTCATACTGGGTACAATGGTTGGAGTCTGAGCACTGTCACATACACTGTGAGTATTGGGGTATGAAGAAAATCATGACTTGGTCAGGCAATGTTAATTCTGAAAAGATTGAAAATTTAGCATTAAGAGAGTAACTCTTAGATAGCCTGGCACCTAATTTGATTCTGTACACACATACACATGAAACAAAGCTTGGCTTGTATTAGTTACTTTTGTGTCACTGTGACCACAGTACTCAGTTAAAACAACTGAAGGAAGGAGAAGTCTACTTTGGCTCATATTTTTAGTTCATTATGAGGAAGTCATAGCATTGTATGAAAATTCATGGGCACGTACACCAGAGATTGTTCATGTTACAGAAGTCCAGAAAGCAAAGTCCAGAATCAAGGGCAAGCTATAACTTTCAAAGGATCATCCCTAGTGCCTTAAAGCCAGCCAGACCTTATCTCCTAAAGAGGGTTTATCAATAGTGTCACTGTCTGGACATGTTTTGCTATACACAAAACATGACCCTGTGAGGATTATTTCTGAAAAGCAAATATAAGTTACCGTTTTTGTTTTGAGTCAAGACAAGGCCCCTTTGTGAAGCTAAGTATAGCTAAACATAATGCAACTAAGTTTAAAAATAAAAACATAGTGGAAATGCTTCAGGATAGTCTATATTTACTCCAGAATTTTTGTACTTACATTGATTTCCATTATCTTAGATTACTCACAAATATCCTGTAAAGAAGTTATAATGTTTTCTCAATATATAATCAAATCAATCATCTGTTGATTGGACAACTCAGGCTTTTCTGCATGGTAAAGACCAAACTCTGGGCTCAGAAGGTAAGAATTTAAAAGTCATGTTTGCCCGAACATCGTCTTGAAGCAGTGGGAGCTTAGGAAGTAATCTGAGTTCTTATAGCCTTTGGCTCCTTTTGGTAATTTGAAGACTACTAATATTAGCTGACAGGGATGTTTTGGATAGAAAATGTCTATACCAGGCTGCCCAATAGAATTTCCCTAATGCCATGCTCTCTCTCTGTATCTTCTAATATGGTAGCATAGTGCATGAATGTAGAATGTAGGTAATATAGATTATAAGTTATATTTAATTTTAATGTGGCCAGGATTATTATATTGAATATTCCAAGTCTGGTGTACATATAAATAGTGTAGTTTGACTTGTGTTTAGTCATTCGGGTATTGAGTTACTATGGAAGTGTACTATTTTTAAGCCTTGGCTTTCTTCTCTGTAACTGAGTATAATAATATCTGTCTCATAGTTTTGATGAGGGGATAAATAAGATACTGGATGGTGAGACCTTAACATAGTATCACCTAGTTCACAGACATCCTTGTAGATATTTGCTATTGTAGAAGTTTTTTGAGAATGTCTATCTGCTTTTTATCTTGAAACACATAAGGCACATGAGACTCTAATGACTCTGTGTGAACTGACTTATGGTGTAACTCAACGAGAACATGAGCTTTTAGATCAGTCTGTCTATAAACAGCCTCAAAGACTTACCTAGAGGAGGGTGTTATTATGTTCTTCTAGGTACTTCTCAATCCAATCAGGTTGGTGGACAAGATACATCACACTATTCCACTAGAAAAACTTAAGTCCAGAGTATCCACAGTAACATGATTGAAAACCCTGTTGCAGTGTTCTCAGCTAACCATAGCCGCATGAAAGAGGGCTCTTCAAAAAGAGGAGACTTGTACAGGCTCTGCCTGATTTGTGTGGTTGAATTTTTACTCATAGAATGTCCCTGATATTTTGCCTGACCACAGGAGACTCAAAGTGTCTCCAGACACCTTATTTTAATCTACACAAGTATTGTCATGCTACATCCATTGCCTCTCTTCATGAGTTGTTCCCGGGCTCAGAATTCCCCTCTTCTCAGCTTCCTTAGTACATATGTGGATCTGATGAGCATATGTAGCCTGTGTCCTAACTGGTAAGGTGTACATAATTCATGGTAGTGCTAGACTGCTGGGGTCCAGCCTAGCATCACAGTTCCCTGAGAAAGGCAGCAAGGGTGGCATTGGTGATTCCAGGGCCAAAAGATGCTTACTTTTGGCAATTTAACTCTTATTTTAACTCTTTGCTGTTCTGTGGCCAAAAGCCACTGGCTTCTGGCACTTTAACTCCTCCAGAATAGCAGCAGGGGAAAAGAAACTTAATTACTTTGGTACATTTCTTTGTGATCAGGCCTCTCACTGGCCAGGCGAGAGACTTGGAATTCCTTAACTCTTATTGAGCCAGAGAAAAAAGAAAAGGAAAAGAAAAGAAATCAGAGCAAGAAGAAAAGAAAGGCACACATACAGAGACACACACATACTGGATCAAGGAGAGAAAGGCCAAGTTACTGTTTTATTGTAGTTTTTCTCAGTTTTTATACATTCTCAGGATAATTGATCACATGGGTTTTGTTTGTTTGGTTTTTTTTAGACATAAATTTATGTCATAGGTCACCAAGGCTTAAGGAGTTATAGCAGAATTGTTTATATGTATTTTCATTAAGACTAGTTCCTGACTAAACATTCATTATCTGTTACCAGCTCCATAAGTTCATTATAAGTTTAAAGCAATAATTTTTGTGTCGTGTTAGCAAGGTATTGTCAAGAGACAAGTCATCTGCCTTGTGTCTTATTATTTTGAAGTCTTGTATATATAGACTAATCCATCATTTATTTTCTGTCCTTGTATCTACAATAAATTGCCCATTCCCAGGTTTTGACATTTAGTTACCAGATAGTGGCCTCATTCCGGACCTAGAAGGAATGTTTACTTAATTGCAAATGTGTTCCAAGCTTGCTTTCTTTTCCTAGTGCAATTATCCTGTGATACATGAAGGTTTACAGAGCTCTATTTGCAGCTTTGATTCTATAGGGGACTTGAGATTACTTGTATCAGTTTATGAGTTCTAAAAAATCATTATCAAGAATTTGGAATCATCAGCTCACCTACACAGCATTACTACATGAAAGTGCATCTTCATGTTGATTCTGCAGGGAATCTGCTCAATAAGGTGGGATGATGCTTATGGATCATTAGGTTATGTAATAGTGGCAAGAAAGAAATATCAGCTGCAAGAAGCAATACTGGGATGAAGTCTATGAGGACCCTGCATCTCAGAAAACACCTAACACAGCCCTGCAAAACATTGGGCCATCTCGAGAAAACTCGCTTGCCATAGCCTTTCATAGATGGCTTCTGACACTAGACATCCTTCTTAGTTTGAATATGCATGAGGTTGGGTTTAATCTCTTACACAAAGTATAAATAAAAGTATATCTGTAGAAAAATAAATCGATTTCCAATGGGAATTGTGTATAAACATGGAAGCAACCTCAAAAAGCTAATTGGATTCTTTAAGAATGAAGTGTATTGGGTTACTGGGAGAACAAAGGTCCTTGTACCCACAGATCACCACGAGGGGAAACAAAGAATGTTAAATACACAAGATTTTCCTCTCAAAGGAAAGTGTGAAAGTTTAGTTTTATTAACCAGATGTCATCTCAGAGGCTTTCTGCTTAATAAGTTCACTCTTTCTAGTTGAACTCTGGCTGTCTGGTTCAACTCAGCAGTTCTGGCTCAAACCTCCTCTCCAAGTGACTGCTTCAAACTGGCTTGTCTAAGTTTCTGGCTGAATTGCTCTGCTTGGCCTGAAACTAACTTTAGCAATCTGTTCTAATTTTCTTGCTCCTTCTCATTCTCTGACTCATTCTGTCTCCACCTGCAATATGTCTCTGTAAAACTGTCCCAATGAAACTGCCCTCTCTGTGTGTATGTCTCTCTGTTTGTCTCTGTCTCACTCTGTCTCTCTCTGTGTCTCTCTGTCTCTTTGTCTCTTTCTCTGTCTCTCTCTGTGTCTCTCTCTCTGTCTCTATCTCTCTGTCTCTCTTTCTCTGTCTGTCTGTCTGTCTGTCTGTCTGTCTTGTGCTACTCTCTTAAGTGGCCTCTCCTTCCTGTCTGTCCTCATGAGAGTTAGGTGTATCGTATCTCTGACTCATTCTGTCAAATCTTTCTCTGATTTGTCACATTATCTGTCCCTCAATTAAACATCTCTTTCAAACATGGCTGCCTCCTTTTATAAACTAACCTTACGTTCACTGTTTGGAATTAAAGATGTGTACTAAGGGCATGTCTGTATTCCAGCCAGGGGAATTAAAGGTGTGTGACATGTCTTTATTCCAGTCAGATCACACAGATCTAGAAGGCCTTTGGATGTGATCCTTTGCCAAAGCATCCATATTGCTGGATTAAAATTCCTCCACAGAAAGAATGTATAACCTATTATCTTTTTCATCCAAAAGTCTTGGAATTAGAAGTGATAATAGCCTGGAAATCTGCTTTATCTGCAGGGCTAGGGTATATCAAGCTCCCATCACCAGGAATAATAGAGATAGATAATAGCCCAAATAACCTCTATATTCTCTGTAAGATTGAGACATGTAGCCTATTTCAAGAAACCATTTTCTTGGAAGAAATGGAATGTAGTTTAAATTGAATTTCAATGCAATTATTCCTTCTTGTGCACTGGAGGTTGCAGTACTTGGGGGAACATTTCCTCAAATTGTACTCTGTTTAAATGTGTTGTCAGTAAACCGCTTGGCATAGACTCCCAAAATTTGATCCAACCGAACTTAGTGAAACTGAACCAAGTTTTTATTCTTACCTCTTTGTGGATTGTTTTACTTCTGATCATGACATTTGCAGGGACCCCGCACGAGGCAGAATTGAAAAAACAATGGAACTGGGATCCATTACAGAGATGTTAGTCTACTACAGTGGAAAGAAAATAGTACAGCAGAGTATCAAGCATCATAGCCAGGAAGCATAGAAAGAAGAGCTGCTTTGGTCGGTTTTCTTTTTCTTCTTTTTTATTCCATCTGTGATCCTAACCTGTAGGATGGCAGTCCTACTTTCAGAGCATATCTTCCCCCTCAATGCTAAAGAGAGTAAGAACTCTAAATGATACAAGAAAAGCACTGAAGATTGAAGCCATTGCCTGTAGGTTGAGGCAGAGAACCCAAAGAAAGTGAAGACAGAAGACATATACGATGGATTTTGGGTGAAGCACACAGGGTGAAGAATCCAGTATGAGTGCCAGTTTTGAACCTTTTATTGGTGATATAGCTTGTGGAGACAGTGGTGGAAGCATCAGGCTGAAGACAGATGTGACTAGTGATTCTTTGAGTATATAATAGAGGCGTTGTCTCAGATATACATTCCCTGAATGGAGGCATTAATGCTCTAAATGTGATAGAAGTTGGAAGATCATAAAGACTTGAATGTAGGGAGAGGTGAAAAGTCAAGCTTGGCTTTCAACTCATGGAAATGAAGAACACTGGCTTTAGAATGTGGGAGAATGACTACAGTTTTAAAGACAAGTTTAGTTAGAAACCACGGGGAAAATCTAGGCAGTAGGGAAACTGGGTGTGAAATACTGGAAGGGCACCAAGAATAGTAACTAAATAGAGATATACACGTGGTTGTCATGGGCAATGGATGCCACAGGGTGAACAAAATACCTCATACAGAAAAAGTAATGCAAGCATCTAAAGAACAAGAAAATTTGCTAGGAGAGTCAGGAGTACTTTCATACTAGAAGTACATAGCAGTTCAGGGAAAAGGAAGTAAAGTGTCAGCAATTGTAAATGCTGTGAAGATTGGCACATAACATGGGTAGACAACAAAACATTCACAGCCTTGTGATGGTATAAGAATGACAGACCACTCAGTTCCCGCCTGCTTCTTCCTCAGTGATCTGTTGCAAAAGAATGAAAAATGAATTGAAACAAACAGAGCGAAAAACAAAAAATACTTTTTTCTTTACCCCAGAAAGGCACTTCTTTTTTTGTCCCCATGTCTTGTCTCTTCAGAAAGTATGAAGCCAGCCTTGTGGTTTAGAGAGTCTGGTTTACTTGGGGTAGAGGCATTTATTAAGAACCATTCCAGAGGATGTGGCTGAATCTTTTGAGAGAAGATTCATCAATTCTGGGGTAGATAGGAGTGGCTCAAATCACATCCTTGAAGACTCTGGAGCCTGTGAAAGTAATGATGTACAACCCCTGAGGAGTCTCAGGGACTGCCCCAGGGGCTATCTGGCAGGGAAGAAGCCTAGCTTTCTAAGTGCTCAACAGGATTTAGAACCCAGGACATCCATCTAGGCTGTAGCACAGACTGGGACTCTTTTCCTGTACAATTAGAATAAGTCATAATTTAATCTTATTAGAAGTACTATTGTAAAATGAGGATGTATCTAATTTATTAATTTTAAAATACTGAAACATAAAACATTTTTATTAGAGGCTATCTAAACCACATCAATCTTGGATGTCCAAATAGACATCCAAGAAGAGGAAATAGAAGAGTTAGAAAAATGGGGGCTGAGCAGATGTCTCAAACTCTGATCTTTTTGTTCACATTTTGTGGACAGAATGAAAATCCAGCCTAATGATCTGGTGAGGCAATAGATACTGTGCCCTCACCGGACACATGACTTCCTCTTTCAGGGTGACGTGTCCCTGTGTAGTTTCTATAGTCTTACAAAACTGTGGTTTTATGAATTTTAGTTTTCATTTCTTATTATTCAGAGTAAATAAAATTTGTAAGAAATCCATATCCTCTTTTCTAATTGTAAAGGATGCTGTGAGAGCTGTTCAGGTGCTCTCTTCTGGGCCAATACACTTACCACTCCCTTGGTTCCTAGGCATGGAGCTTTTGAGACCTGGAACTCCCTGTCCAGGCTGTAATGCTTCGTAGTGAGTGGATGAATACAGAAGCTGATGGAAAGGCTTGGTCCAATTTCCCACATTCAGAAAATTTCTCAGTGTAGCTGGACTTCTACGGACTGGTCAGCTATTTAAATAAGGACACAGAGACTCTTGTATATAGTTTAGGGTTTAACTTGGGCTACCTCCCAGGTCCTCTAACCTGACTAATTCTGCCCATGTCCCATCATGACCTGTTCTACCTCTCTGCTCATGTTCGTATCCATCCAAATCCTCTCCTTGAATCCCTGCTTCTGATTTTTCTCCATTGTCCTCTTCTCTCTACCAGAAGTCCTGCCTTCCACTTCATGCCAAGTTATTGGCCCTCAGATTTTTATTAAAGCCAATCAGAGAATCCCTTAGTTAGGTGAGGAAGGACAGAGACACACTTTTACACAATGTACTCCAACACCTCAAGGACATCTTATCTCTACTGTTCTTTATAGTATTAGTTGAATTCTGGTTGTTACTATATTATGGCTCCTTCTATGTGGCCTGATTCCTCATCCTGGCCTATATAGGGAAGCCTCTGACCAACAAAGTTTCCACATACGTGCTTTATACCCTCTTGGAGCTCTGGATCTCCAGGAATCCAAATGATCTAGATCTTGGTTTTAATTTCTCACTTTCACTGAAAATTACAGATGTCAACAGGTGATAAAATGTTACCACTTGGATTCTGTGGCTTCCCCCTCCACACTCCATGCTTCATCTCCATGTTACCAAAAAGTAGTTCTCTAAAACTCTCAAATATATGAATGATATTCACAAGACAGAGTTTCTCTAGGTATCCTTCATGCCTCTGTGCAATCTCATGAATTTGAAATGTCCCCCCGTAAGCTTATTGTGTTGAATTCTTGATGCCAGATGGTAATGGTATTTTGGGAGGTGGTGAAAATCATTTGGGAAAATGGTTTTAGTAGACAAAGAAGGTTATTGTAGGTGTGCTTTTGAATGTTTTTCCTTCCTCTGTCTCTTTCTGCTTGCTGTCTAACCATGAGGTGAATAAACTCTTCCATCACATTCTTTACCACCATGATATTATGACCAAGTGTACAGGGCCAAGCAAATATGAACTGAATATTCCTGTTATATAACATTTCCTTGGAAAAGGTAATAAGATGTATGTTTTCTCTAAATAAGCCAAATACAACAGGCCAAGAATATGATTCTGCTTAAGCATAGCTTGGTAAACCATTGAATTTATTGGAATTACTTACAGGAACATGGCTAAGGGGCTACTTACAGAAACTTGAACACTCAGGCAGTCATATTACTGAAAAGCTCACACCATTATGGGTGTTTAGAGTTATAGAACTGGAACTTCCTGGGCAATTTGCAGGCAGCTCCACTGAAGAGTCTCCTCTCTCCCAGAAAAATGTATGCTATTTATGCTTCCTCAGTGAAGAAGCACCAGTTTCATGGGCTTCTGAATATTTGTTTCTTGTGAGTCTCATGATTCTTCTACCTCTCCTAAATGTTTCAATATGCAGGAAGTAGTGATATCTTTTGTGCCCCGTACAGCAGGGTGGTGAACAGGGTCTGGGGGGATCACCTGAAAGAGAGAATGGGGGAACAAGTGAACACAAAGAACCACAGCTTGTCTATAGTCTGATCAAATCGCCATTTTAATTTTTTCACACAGGGGTTACATACACATAGAGAGGCAGGATGTGGGGAAGGGGATAATGCAGGAGTGTAGGTGTTCAGGGGGAGTACAGATATCCTCCAGAACAGGATTTTGGCTGGGTGAAGAAGCAGGGAACAGGTCACTATGACTCTGTCTATGATTCATTTGTTCTTATCTAAGCTGGTAGTTTTCCACCAAGGTTACCAGTCCACAAAGTCTATAGCTATCTGTTCTAGGGTCAGTGTTTTCCCCCAGATACCAAGACTTTGTGTTAGCAGGCATGTATGTCTGACTTAGGCCTATGGCTGACTTTAGGCCTTCAGTGTATAAGCAAGGTTGCTCCTGACATCTTTGAAACCATAAACTAAAATAAATAATTGATTCATTATGTTTTATAACCATTTCCTTCATGGAAACCACATGCAAACAACTGTGGCGGGAGGAAACTCTGACTATCCCATCTGCAAAGAAAAGAGATCTTCTGACTGGTTTCCTTAAGCTGTACAGAAAGCTCCAGTGTTGTGGCTTTTATGAGTCATGCAGCTACTTTTGCGTCATCCTTAATTCTTTTAAGTAACTCCTCACCCATATTCCTGTTAACTACCCCAATAAAAAATGTTGGTTTATCAAACTGTACATTGAAGCAATCTTTACTTTAGTATGTAATAGATCCCTTTTCTGGGGTGAATTTGTTTGTGTCGTGTCTCCCCAGGTAAATTCTGCCAAATAACACCTTAATACTTTTGAAAAGGTGACTATGCGCTTTATTAAGAAATATATTACCAAGTTGCCAGAAAATTTAACTAGAGGCTACCTATTCTGTCAGAAAAATTCAGTAGGAAAACACCAAGAGTTCTATTTAGCTCATAGTTTTGGAGGTTTAAGGGTGTGGATTCACATAAACTCAGCTCTGATGAAGAACTCAAGGTATCATTTTATAACAGGAGAATGAGGAAAACTGTAAAGTCACATAGTGGGATAAGAAGCCAGAAACCTAAGACATTACCATTCTTGTTTATTTATATTCGCTCAGTCTTACATGAACTTACGGAGACCCTGTATGGACTGCATCAGTGCCTTTCTGGGCCCTTCCCAGCCCTGAGCAGACTGAACAGACTTTGCTTGCCACACAGGACTTTAATGCCTAGGTGAAGTCAGCTCCTTTGTTTACACTTACAACTTCCTACAGGACTTTAACACCTAGGTGAAGTCAGCTGCTTTGTTTACTCTTGTAACTTTCTACAAGAACTTAGACAGGACTGTCTGGTGAGCCTGCTTTGCCACATTATCCAGCTGAAACAAAGGATGGGTTTGGGTGGGCTTCCCCTATATAACCGAAGTGCTGACTATTAAACTTTGATCAAAGAACTTTGTCTTGGCTTCATGCTTCTTTCACCCCTCTGTCCCTTTTTCATTTCCAGCCCTCCTCTCAGGTGAACTCAGTTCATCCGTGACTGCTGGCAGCTACAGATGGTGCCTAATGTGGGGCCTGAAAAAGGGGTGGGGGTTCGGGGGACGGGAGGGGATTACTGAGAAATGCTGTCTGGGTGGAGCTCAACAGAAAAAAAGGAAGTAGAAGCATATCCTGCACTTGGTAAGCAATGAACAACACCGATGCTAGCGCTAGTTATCTTTTGGAGGCTGTGATGCAGGTACGTTTAAGCAGATACAGCTAGGCTAAATAGGTGTTCCTCCAACATGACCTCACTAAAACCAAGCTTCAAAAACATGAAATTTTGTGAAACACAGGCTGTATCCAAATCATAGCAAGGATGCTTGCAAAATCAGTGAAAGGTGGTCACTAGAGTCTATGTCCGATACTGCAAAGAGTGGAGCAGGAGCTGAAGGCAGGATGATTGATGATGCTGTGTCCTTCACTTTTAAAATTGAGTCAATATTACATTACAGAACACTTCTGTTTATCCTAAACAGTTATTGCTAAAATTACGACCCAGCATGTGCTTTCAGCACCCTAGATATAAGAATTTTTCAGGAAAGAATAGGCCAACTGCTGTTTTTAATTGGACTGATCCTTTGCTGATTTCTCTTTTTATTATTAATTATTTCAATTGTTTACATTTCAAATGATATCCCCATTCTTGGTTACCCCTTCACAAACCCCTACCCCATCCTGCCTCTCCCCCATCTCGTTTTCCTCTATAAGGGTGCTCTCACCCACTCACCCACTCACCCACTCACCCACTCCTTCCTTACTGCTGTTACAATCCTCCCATGCTAGGGCATCAAGCCACCACAGGAACAAGGGCCTCCTCTATTGATGTCAGATAAGGTCATTCTCTGCTACATGTGTATCTGGAGCCATGGATTCCTCCATGTATACTCTGGTTGGTGGTTAGCCTCTGGGAGCTGTGGGTGGTCCGGTTAGTTGATATTGTTTTTCCTATGAAGTTGCAATCCCCTTCAGCTCCTTCAGTCCTTCCCCTAGATCTTCCTCTGGGGTCCCCAGGAAATAGAACCCGTAAAGACCACCTCTAGTAGATAGGTACTGCTCCAAGTTGAGTGATGGGGCCACCCATCCATCTTAAAATTGTTAACCCAGAAATGTTCCTGTCCAAAGGAAAGACAGGGGCAAAAAAAAATGGAACAGAGACTGAAGGAAAAGCCATCCAGAGACCACCTCACCTAGAGATCCATCCTATTTGCAGACACCAAACTCTGACACTATTACTGATGCCAAGAAGCACTTGATGACAGTAGCCTGGCATGGCTGTTCCATGAGAGCTTCTACCAGCATCTGACCAATACAGATGCAGATACTCACAGCCAACCATTGGACTGGCCCCAGGGATCCCAATGGAAGAGCTAGAGGGAAGGACTGAAGAATCTTTGCTGATTTTTTGCCCATTTTCTAAACAAGGCTGCCTTGCTACAGATCCACCCTGTCCTTCAGTTCTCCTTTATAGCTACTTTCCCATGAAAATTTCTACTACCTACCATTCACTTACTTATTTTTGACTGTTGAGTGTGAGCCCCATGAAGGTCAGGATTTTATCTTCTTTTGTTCATGGATGAATCCCCAGCATCTAGAACAGGGCTGGGCAGATTCTGGGCAACCTATGAATATTTGTTGAATGAATGAATGATTTACATGAAGGGAATAGTGAGAGTACAAAGTGACAGCTTTCATTATGGAAGTGGAAATAACTACTGTGATTAAAAAGGAATTCAGACTTTCAAAGCTAAAGTTTTCAAGGGACAAAGCCACAGGACATGGTTTAGTGCCACCAAAAGGCATGAATGTTCTTTCAATAAGTGTCTCCAAGGCCTATGTTCTAAAGGCTTGGTCCTCATTCTGTGCTCTCTCTGTGTTTGTTTATTTAAGTGTGTGTAAATGTCTGTATGAGTTTAGGTGTCAGAGTACATCTGTGGAGGTAAGAGAGCATTCTTGAGTGTCAGACCTCATTGAGACTTTTTTTTGAGGCTGTATATTTTGTAATTTGCTGCTGTGTATGCCAGCCTATCTGGCCTGTGAGCTTCTGGGGACTCTCCTGTCTCTTCTTGCTGTCTCTCTATAGATATACCAGGCTTATAGACTTGAGCTACTGTACCTGGCCATGGGTTCTAGGCATTTGAATTCTGGCCCTTGGGATTACACATTCTAGTCTTTCACCCATTCCCTGGGTCCAACTTTCCCTCTCTTTCTTGAGTTATCTCAGATATTCTGTCTGCCATGGAAGGCTGAGTGGTATAATGTCCCTTTATTTTCTGTCACTCATTAAAATGGTAAAAAGGATTTTCACTGTTACTTAAATTCAAACCTCTAAGCTTTACCTTTATACTAATTCTGAAGATATCTAAAAATTATCCTCATCTGAACACTATTAGGCAGAATAAAATAAAGCAAGACAAATTGATGCTGCAAGTGGGAAGTTGGAATGATCCTGGATTTACACAATGGTGCTTTTCTTATGAAGACTAAGCATCATGTGATTCTGTGACATAAAGCAATAAAGTTCTATAGTTAGGTTAGTGTCTTAGTTAATGCTTCATTGTTATGAAGAGACATCATGACCAAGGCAATTCTTATAAAGGACAACATTTAACTGGGGCTGTCTTACAGTTTCAGAGGTTTAGTCCATTGTCATCATGGTAGGAATTATATGCATTCAGCAGAATAGTATGCATTCAGGCTTGATGTTGGAAGAGTTGAGAGTTCTACAATCTTATCTGAAAGCAGCAAAGACTGTCCCACATTGGGTGGAGCTTGAGCATAGGAAACCTCAAATCCCACCCCCACAGTGACACACTTCCTCCAACAAGGCCACACATACTCCAACAAGGCCACACCTCCTAATAGTGTCATTTCTCATGGGCCAAGCATTCAAACATGAATCTATGAGGGCCAAACTTATTCAAACTTATTCACGGGTAGGATTAGGTTGCTATTTCATTTTAACTTCCATTTAGCCATGTAACAAGCAGCTTGTGCGCTTTTATGACTTTGTTTCTCATGTCTACAATTATCCGAGACACCTCCTATCAACTCACACATGGTCTTGGATGTCCTACTGTCCTCCAAGTCGCTTGCCTGAAAGACACAGAAGAAGGAGCATGACTAACTCTGGTTGTGGCAGCCATTATAGGCAGACTGCATTCCAAGGCCTGATGACCCCTGCTTTCTCATAGAACTCCATGCACTGAGTAGATGGAGGGTGTAGTGTGATATATCTTGTGTGCCTGGACCTTTAAATGATCTCCAATTGCTTGTCAACTGTCTCCTTAAGAATTCTTAGCAGTTAGAACTGTTTGACCATATGACTTTTAGTGTTGGTTGCCTCTTGGATTTCTGGGAATAAAAAATGACTTTTAAAAAACCCAGCAGGGACTGAGAAAGAGAGATTGAGTGGAATGAGAAGTCAGTTTGTGTGGAAGATATTGTTAGGAGATAGTTGAGCCAGGAGAAGCTGAGCTGAACAGATATGCTAGAAAAGTTGTTAGTTTGAGGCTGCTAGTTTTGGGAAACCTGGGAGAAGGGACTATTTAAGTGGACTGTTATGGAACTGAGGGAGGAACAGTTGGGGGAAATATTTGAAGGAACTAGGCTGAAAACTGGGAGAAAAGGTTAGAAAAGAAATTAGATTCAGGAATCCTCCTACTCTCGCCACTACCCTTCTTTCTCTTCTATCTAGTGGTAGGGGGTAAAACCAGAGGGATAGAGCATAGGAAAAAGACAAGAAGCTTGTCTTTGTTACTCACAAAGTAGCAAAGACAAGCAGCAAGAGAAGAAATGCATGATTTATCTTGTGCACCTGGCTCTTTAAGGTGTCCCCAGTTGCTAGTCAACTTTCATGAGGGTCTTCTGAGAAGTGGCCACAGCCTGTGTTTTCACTGCATCGACCTGTGTTTCTCCCCCCCACCCCCACCCACACTTTGTTTTCAGCAGCAGACATTTTTGGAGAATCATACCTGAGCATGTTTGACCGAGGTCCTCTTTTATATATTTTTCTCTTACCATTTCCTCACTTTCTATTTTTATATGGACTCTTTTTATAACTGCTACTCCAAAGGTACATTGTTGATGATAATACCAGTGATGCCATTATAAATACTATGCCAATATACAGGATTGGTTCCCAACTCAAGTTGATTACAGCTGCACAGTCATTGGCCCAGGAGCAGTTCATTCATACTTTTTTTTTTAGTTTAAGTTCCTCTTCTTAGATCAACCCTTTTCATGTCATTCCCATATCCTCACCTTTTCCTCAAACTTCCTAGCTCAGGTAACAATCTCTCTTTATCTGTTTGTCTTCCATCTTTATTAAACTTTATTTCATCAGTGTATTTACATCTGACTTGTCACTTTTATAGCTTCACAGAGTCTTCTTCCTCTGCATCCTTTTGTGAGCTGAATAAGCTCCTGAAAACATCCCAGCACTGATTATTCTCTGTTTCTAGCAACATTTCTATTTTACTCAACATGAACACTTGGGCAAGCCCTCCACTCACCAGAACAAACGCCAGTTTCTGCCACACTTTATCTTCAACTTTTTTTCCTAGCCTATAATATGACTTTCATTTTCTCTAAATCCTCTCTTGGGATCTCATCTCTAGTCAGGCATATCATCCTTCAAGTATGGCAGTAAAGACACAAGTATATGCCACATGCTATGTTCCTTGACACAGATTGTCTTATTTTATGGTATGGACCTCCATCAGTGCTAGTGAGACACTGTACTTGAAGGTTAGGACTCTTGGGTCTGAACTGGAGACAGTGGGAACTGTTATGCTTCCTCTAGCATTGGAAACAATAGTAACTTACTTCCCTTATCTGAGTGGCCTGGAGGACTAAAGGAAACAGAGAAGTCAAAGATTGGGTAGCAGAGAGGATTGAGAAAAGAAGAATTTCCTAGTTTCTCTCAGTGGCTCAAAATAGAGCCTCATACTGTCTGAGAAACTTAAATTTCTTGATTCCATCTGGTCCCTGAGCTCTGGGACTGTGGTTTCTCTGGTCTTTCAAGATCAGGACCAGTCTGTTTAAAAGGAAACAGCATTCTCTTGGCTCATTAATTCCAATTCTCCTGAACTGAGAGTCTAAGCCCTTCTTCCTTTAAGTTCAATCAAGAGGTAAGACATTAGACCTCATCAACTTTGTCTGTGAAGGTTAGAGCAGTTTCATATTTGCAAACATTTTTATAACCAAATGGAGCAAAATATTACGTTCCTATAAACCACTTCCAGGGGTGAGAAAACTTTTCTAACTAATAAAAGATAGGAGATACTCCATTTTCTCTTGACCCATGATATTCTTTTCTCATTGGCAAATCTTATTTCGGTTAGCAGAATTTAAGTGAAGACAGTGTCACACTTCTTTGTGCTTCTTAAAGGTACCTGGCATATTAAGTCCTTGAGTATTTAATGACTATGCAGAGCATAGCCTCCAAACTGAGGAAGTAGGCACATGTTAAAGAAATGTTTAGTCTTCTGAGATCTTACCTACAATTGGCTAAATCAACCCTCAAGAAGGGCAATTCATGGTTATGTGGGTCCAATCCAGTTTGTGTTTTCCTCTGGAAGGATATATCCATAGAATGACCCTGGAAGATAGATATGGTATCCTCACACAGGATGGTCTGGAGAACAGTTATGTAGAACAACATGACAGATGCAACATCAGGCCCCTTCAGTTGGTAGGGCCACAGCTGTGTTCTGCTATGTTTTTTGTTGAGCTATAGGATAACATATTGGTTGTATTCATCCTGGTGAAATACAAAGGATTCAGGCATGTAGGAAGTGTATACTTCTAAACTTAGTTTCTAGTTTTTGTTTCCTGGTTCTCATGCCATTATGCCCTCTATTGCTTTACAGAGAGAAAGCCTTGATGAATTCATGTTTAAAGTTCTCATTGAACTACTCTCTGCAAGTTTACACTGTAAGATGCCCTTTAATACGCTTTTTAATGTGCAACAGTGCCAGGTGCTTTTCATGTGAGGTGGTCATCTGACAGCCTCATGACACAGCCTGGTGGAACCATTGTAAGTGTACTTGGAATGGTTCATATTTGTTCTGTCTATTTTGTTTGAATTCATGTTTTACAAATCTCAGATGGAAAGGAAGAAATACAAGTGCTCTTTTATTACTCCATAATTTCAGCCGGCTGAAGAGACATTCTGGAAGTGTCTTCTGATATTAAAGATGAAAATTTTGCCACTTGTTTTCCAACTGTTGGTTTTTCTATTCCACTCTGTGTGAGCAAGGAAGGAATAAAGGCAGTATGGTCTTTGCAAGTTTGCCTTCATCATAACAGGTTTCTTTTTGATGTATGCTCCCTACACTATTGTACTTTTCCTGTCCTCACTCCAAGAGCAACCATAACCTAGACATAAACGTTGATGTCACACATAATTATTGCCAGCACTCTATTGTAATAGTATTTTGTGCACTATATAAATGTTGTCTTTGTATTATTCAAATGCTGATCTCTGTACTGACAGACATCTGATTACAGGCTGGACTTTAGTAATAGTTATTCTTATGGCTGCATAATATTTTGTAAGCATTCCCTCCAATGCCTTCTGCTTGGTTTTTAATAAAGAGCTGAATGGCTGATACCTGAGGTGGGAAAGGAAATGTGGGACTTTAGGGCAGAGACAGGAACTTTGAGAAAGATTCAGGTGTGGGAAGACTTGCCAGTCAGACATGGAGAAAAAGAGCTAAGAGACTGAGAGATTATGAGCCACATGGCAGAACACAGATTAGTAAAAGGGGGTTTAATGTGGTCATTTTATGGGAGTGGAGTTGTGCCCCACTCTTTCCTGTTTAGTTTATGAGTAAACAACATGGAGGTATCAGAATTTATTAACAAGCTAGAAACCTAAACTGGGTAAATTCTGTGCTATTCTAAGTTGTATTCAAAGCATAGATCCTGTGTTTCTTGTAATTTGAGTCTTGCCCAGTTTACTCTGCTCCATGTGTGTTCTCATTGCTGATTTCTTGTGCCATGTGGTCATGGTGTACCCTGCCTCATAACAACCTCCTCCTTTCTGTTCTCTCTTCTTCCTTGTGGTACCTACCTGAGATCCCCTACTCAATCTCAAGTTCTAGCTTCCTCTCTTTCCTTCCCAGTCACAGGCTCTAGCCTTATATTAACTAATTATGAATTATTGTGGAACATACCCCAATATCAAATAACAGTCTGATCAGGGACACAGAACTCATCTTCTGAATATCCATCACACAAAACTAACCCTAGCATCGCCACTCCCTTTTAGACCAATAAAAGGTTCTTTTCTTATAATAAACTATATATAACAAACTATATATAATAAAAGTAATTATGAAACAATTATGAAAACTATCAAGTAAGAGTTGGTTTGGGCTACCTCACTAAGGATGATATTTTCTGGTTCCATCCATTTGCCTGCAAAATTCATGATGTCCATACTTTTAATACCTGAGTGGCATACCATTGTATAAATGAACCAAATTTTCTTTATCCATTCTTCAATTGAGGAACATCTAGGATGTTTACAGTTTCTGGCTATTACTAATAAAGCTGCTGTAAACATAGTTGGGCAAGTGTTCTTGTGAGAGAGTAGAGCATCTTTGTGGTATATGTCCAAGAGTGGTATAGCTAGGTCTTGAGATATAACTATTCTCAATTTTGTGAGAAATCACTAAACCGATTTCCAAAGTGGTCGTACAAGTTTGCACTCCTACCAGCAATGGAGGTTTGTTCCCATTGCTCCACATTCTTTCCAGACTATGCTCTCCCTTGAGTTCTTCACCTTAGCCATTCTGATAGGTATGAGATGGAATCTCAGAGTTGCTTTGATTTGCATTTCACTGATGACTAAAGATGTTGAACATTTCTTTAAGTGTTTCTTGGCCATTAGAGATTCCTTTGTTGAGAATTCTCTGTTTTGCTTGGTAGCACAATTTTAATTGGCTTATTTGAGGTGTTGGTGTCTAACTTCTTGAGTTCTTTATATATTTTGAATATTAGCCCTCTATCAGATGGAGGATTGATAAAGATCTTTTCCCAATATGTAGGTTGTCATTTTGTCCTATCTATAGTATCCTTTGCCTTACAGAAGTTTTTCAGTTTCATGAGGTCCTATTTATTAATTGTTAATCATAGTGCTTGAGTCATTGGTGTTCTGTTCAGCAAGTTGTCTTCTGTACCACTGAGTTCAAGGCTATTCTCCACTTTCTGTTCTATTAAGAGTTCTTTTTTAAAATTACTGATTTAGTTATTCACTTTACATTCCAATATCAGCCCTCCCTTCTCCCAGCCCCCCTCACAACTCCTCTACCACATTTCCCACATTATTCTATTCTCTCAGCCTTTCTATACATTCTTAGATAAAAGTTCTTTATAAAATTACCTCACAGACAAATATTACACAAAAGGAGGGTTACAGAAGGATGTTGATAGTAAGTTCAGAGCAGTGTTTCATTCTGTAAGCTCATTATAAGTTCAAGGCAACAGTTTCACATGGTCTTGCTTTATCATAGTGCACACTTAGACCTTTGTACTTAGACCTGACTTAGAATGAAAGCTTTTCTTTGATCACAAATCTGTCCCAAGCCAATTTCTCTTCTTGGTGCAATTTACAAAATTTCATTGTATTCCTTATTATGCAAACTTTATTCATTCTATAAAGAAGAGGCACATTTTATTCTTGATTCAAACTTTATTACATCTTTCTGGCAAAACAACTAAAACTGCCTCTTAAACTTTCTTCCTAAAATTATTTTAATCAGCCCAGAAATTCTATAAAGTCATTAATTCATCTAAACAGCATTAATTCATGAAAGTTCACATTCATGCTAATCTCCAGGAAATTTGCCCAATAGGGTGGGCTATCACCCAGAGAGTAATAACATCATGATATAGGCAGTGAAAGTCTCTTGGTGTCTACTCACACCAAGCCAAATACGTGTGAAGAATGGCAATGAAAAACATGAGAAAGCATATCAGTAGCAAGAAGAAATCCTGGGATGAAGCCTCTGGGGCTGTGATTCATCAGAATGCACCCATCACAGCTGAGCAAGATAAGATGGTGGGCTGTCTCCCAAGAGCTCACTTGCCCACTGCAGCTCTTCCTGCATGGTGTCTACCACAGACATTCAGTTAGATCAGCACCCTTTGTTGAAGATGCTCTCCCTTTTCCATTCTATGGTTTTGGCTTCTCTGTAGAAAATCAAGTGTCCACTTGTGTGAGGATTTATTTCTGAGTCTTCAGCTTGCTTCCATTGATCAACCAATACCATGCAATTTTCTTTTCTTTTTTTAACAAATTAAACTTATATGTCTTTATTTTTTTTAATTTTTTATTGGATGTTTTATTTACATTTCATATGTTGTCCCCTTACCCCATCCCCCACCCACCCAGGAACCGCCATCCCCTCACCCCTCCTCCTTCTTCTCTGTGGATGTAACTCCTATCTACCCCCCCCACTCCCACCTCCCCACCCTCAAAATTCCCACCCCCTGGGGCATCCAGCCTTCATGAGGTCAAGGATCTTTTCTTCCACCTATGCCCAGCAGGGCCCTCCACTCTTACATATTCAGCTAAAGCCCTGGATCCCTCCCTAAGTGCTCCCAGGCTGGTGGTTTAGACCCTGGGAGCTGTGGTTGGTTGGTATTGTTGCTCTCCTCATGGTGCCGCAAATCCTTTCAGCTCCTTCAGTCTTCACTCTAACTCCTCCATTGAGAACCCCATTATCAGTTCAATGGCTAGTTGTGAGCATCTGCCTCTGAATATGTCAGACTCCCGAAGACCTCTGAGGAGACATCTATATCAGGCTCTTATCAGCATTCACTTCCTGACTTCCACATCAGCATCTACCTTTGTGACTGCACATGGGATGGATACTCAGGTGGAATGGTCTTCAGATGGCCCCTCCTTCAGTTTCTGTCCCTTACTTTGTCTCCATATTTGCTCCCTTGAGTATTTTGTTGTTCCTTCTAAGAAGGACCGAATCACCCCCACTTGGTCTTCCTTCTTTATGAGCTTCATGTGGCCTGTGAGTTGCATCTTGGGCATTTCAATTACTATTGCTGTAGTACAGCTTGCAGTCAAGTAGGCAGGAAGGGTGATTCCTCCAGAAATTCTTGTATTGTACAGGATTGTTTTAGCTATCCTAAGTCTTTTTGTTTTTCCATATGAAGTTGAGAATTATTCTTTCAAGATCTATAAAGAATTGTTTGAAATTTTGATGGGAATTGCATTGAATGGAATTTATACATTGCTTTTTGTACGTTTACTGGCCACGTTTACTGTGCTGATCCTGCTGATCCATGAGCATGGGAGACATTTCCATCTTCTGATATCTTCTTCAATTTGTTTCTTCAGAGACCTGAAGTTCATGTCATACAGGACTTTCACTTGCTTGGTTAGAGTTACACCGAGATATTTTATATCATTTGTGGCTACTGTGAATGGTGTTGTTTCCCTTACTTCTCAGCCCATTTATTGTTTATATAAAGGAGGACTGCTGATTTGTTTTAGTTAATTTTGTATCCAGCCACTTTGCTTACGGTTTATCAGCTATAGGAATTCTTTGGTAGAATTTGGGGGGGGGTCACTTATATATACTATCATATCATCTATAAATTTAACTTTGTGATACTTTGACTTCTTTGTTTCCAATTTGCATTCCCCTGACCTCTTTTCAGTTGTCTTATTGCTTTAGCTAGAACTTCAACTACTATATTAAAGAGATAAGGAGAGAGTGAACAGTCTTGCCTTGTCCCTGATTTTGGTGAAATTGCTTTAAGATTCTCTCCATTTAATTTGATGTTGACTATTGGTTTGCTATATACTGCCTTTATCGTGTTTAGATGAGTGCTTCTTATCCCTGATCTATGCTGGGTGCCTTCTCAGCTTGGGGAAAATTTGGGTCTGAAGTGGGACACAGTGAGGGATGCAGGCCAAAGTGCTGTTGATCTCAGGCCTTTTAACTCTCCAGTGTATTGGAAAAAGAAGCTGATAGCTTCTGGGAAACTAAACGTTTTCTTGCTTATTATGTGGCTGAAAACCACTGGCTCCTTTTCTCTTTAACTCTCTATACTTTGTTTTATTATGTGTTTCATTAAATTATGAAGACTTAACTTTTTGTGGCTGTTCTGTGGTAAAAACTTATTCTGTGCTTAAATAAGTGCTGAAGTCTGGCAAATTAACATATGCTATTTAGCAGCAGGGGTTAAGTAAAGAACTGTTAGATTTCTTTTCTCATTTGCCTGGAGTCTTCATCTCTCTGGAGCTGGTCAGGCCAGAGGGAGATCTGAAACAACTCATCATGAAACAGAAAAAGAAGGTCATGCTTACAGAAAAAAAAAACTTTATACAAAAAAATATTCAGAGACACATACACACATTCATACACACATTTATACACACACTCATACACACATTCATGTGGAGCCTGATTGCCTATCTTAGCCATTCAACAAGTATTATGCACACTTACACACACACACACACACACACACACACACACACACATTTGGTGGATGGAGAAAAAGCCTCCATGAGCAGGTTTCATTGAACAAGCACCAGCGCAGAAAGAACTCACTCGTTCTGGATGAAAAAATAAGCTTCAAATTTATTGCTCAGAAAAAGAAAAAACTTCCACCTTTTTATTGAGTAAGAAAAATCCATGTCCTTCTCAGTAAGAAGAAAACTGCTGTTAAGAAAACAAAAAAAAACAAAACAAAAAAATAAACAAACAACAACAACAAATCCTCTCATGGTAAGAAAAAGCCTGCCCTCCCTCTCTGGTCTCTTACTGTCATCATTCCTTGTTCTTGTACTTTCTCAGGATAATTGATCACATAGTATTCTAAACACCTTTTTTTTTCAAAAGTTCACAAGCCCAAACATATATTCAAATATAAATTGAGTAAGAAGTTACAGCAGAAATGTTTATATGTGTTTCCATTAAGACTTGTTATCTAAGTATTCATTGTCTGTCACTAGTTCCTAGGTTCATTGAACAACAATTTTTATGTGATAAGTTAGCATGGTTTTGTCAAAAGGCAAATCATCTGCCTTGTGTCTTATCAGCCCTGAATTTTTCTACAGAATGAACAGACAATATGTCATCTTCTGTCCTTGCATCGGCAAAGTCTAGTCCAAGTTTACAACACCAGTTATCATAATGGTTTCACAGCCAGTCCAGAAGGAATGTTTTCTCTGATTGTAAATCTGCTTCAAACCTGCTTTCTATCTTAGTGCAATTATCCATGACATTTGAAGTTTTATAGAGTCCTAATTGCAGCCTTTTCTATAGAAGGTTCAAAATTACTAGTATAAATTCATGAATTCTATAAAACCATTATTAGGAATTAAGAAATCCTCAGTTTGTCTACATAGCATTACTTCAAGAGAATGCATCTTCATTGATCTGCAGAGAATCTGCCCGATAGGGTTGGGTAATGCGGAGGGATCATTAGACTAATTCAATAATGGCAGGACAGGCATATCAACAATGAGATTCAATCCTGAGATGAGATTTCTGAAGGCCTTGCAATTCGGCGTTTACCTGTTGCAGATCACACAAAAACAGTGGGCCATGTCAAGGGAGGTCGTCTACTAGCTTTTGCTTCTCCTAGATGGCTCCTGAGAGTTCTCTCCAAGATTTTTAACAAGAAGGAGAGCTGGATTCTGTCAAAGGCTTTTTCAGCATCTAATGAGAAGATCATGTGTTTTTTCTTTAATTTGTTCATATGGTGCGTTACATTGACGGATTTTCCTATATTGAGCCATCCCTGATTGTCAGCTACGCCAGCATAGCTGACTGAGTTCCTTGGATCGGCGGAGGGCTGAGGGCGAGAGAAAGAAAGACAAGGAGTCATCTGGTAAAGAACCAAATGCTATATTTTCAACTGCATAGCTCCCTTTTATACTCCCCACAAAACAGGAACACAAACAGGAACAGGAATAAAAACAGGAACAAGGATCAAAACAGGAACAAGGAGACACCTCGGCAGCCTACCACCTAAGTTTGGATTTCTCCTTGAGCAGTCTTCTCAGGGAAATGCGTAGAGACAGGGAGAAGGCATAACAGCACAGGTGCAGAGGATGGTGACTCACACCTGAGTTCCTGGGATGGAGCCTACTTGATCATGATGGATAATATCTTTGATGTGTTCTTAGATTCATGTTGTGTGTATTTTGCTGAGCATTTTTGCATCAAAGTTTATAAGGGAGGTTGGTCTGAAAGTATCTTTCTTTGTTGAGTCTTTGTGTCGTTTAGGTATCTGTGTAACTGTTTCCTCATAGGATGAACTTGGCAATGTTGCCTCTGGTTCTATTTTGTGGAATAGTTTGAGGAATCTTGGCATGTAGCCTGATCAATTCTGCACTAAACTATCTGGCCTTGAGCTTCTCTAGGGGGAGGGAGATTTTTAATGACTGCTTCTATTTCCTTAGAGGTTATAGGACTATTTAGATATGTTTATCAGCTCTTGATTTAACTTTGGAAAGTGATGTCAGTCTAGAAAAATCATCCATTTCATTTAGATTTTCCAATTTTGTGGAGTACAAGCTTTTGAAGTAAGACCTGATGATTCTTTGAATTTCCTCAGTGTCCATTGTTATGTCTCCGTTTTCATTTCTGATTTTGTTATTTTGGATACTGTTTCTGTGCTTTTTAGTCAGTTTGGCTAAGGATTTGTCTATCTTGTTGATTTTCTCAAAGAAACAGTTTGTGGTTTCATTGATTCTTTTCTTGTTCTCTTGGTTTCTAATTGATTGATTTCAGGCCTGAGTTTGATTACTCCCTGCCACTTACTCCTCTTGCTTGTGTTTTCTTCTTTTTCTTTCTTTCTAGAGCTTTTCAGTGTACTTCTGTATCATTAGTATGATAACACTGCAGTTTATGAAGGCACTTAGGACTATGACATTTCTTCTTAGCATTGCTTTCTTTGTGTTCCATATGTTTGGGTATGTTATGCCTTCATTGTCATTGATTTCTAGAAAGTCTTTCATTTCTTTCTTTATTTCTCCTCTGACCCAGTGATCACTGAGTAGAGGGTTGTTCAGTTTGCACGAACAACAGCTTTCTGTTATTTTTGTTGTTGTTGAAGCCCAGTTTTAATCCATGGTGGTCTGATAGCCTAAAAGGGATTATTTCACTTTTCTTCTGTTTAAGCTTGCTTTGTGACCAAGTATATGGTTAATTTTGAAGAATGTTCCATGAGGTGCTGAGAAGGAAATATAACCTTTTGTGTTTGGGTGAACAGTTCTATTGATGTCTCGTAGATTCATTTGATTCACAACTCCTGTTACTTTCCTGTTATTTCTCTGTTTAGTTTCTGTCTTGATGACCTACCAAGTAGTGAGAATTGGGAGTTGAAGTCTCCCACTATGTTTGATGTTTGATATATGATTTTAATTTAATGAATGTTTCTTTTAGGAATGTGGGTGCCTTTCATTTGGAGCATGGATGTAAAGACATGATTTTGGTGGATTTTTCCTTTGATGAGCATGGCATGTCCTTCCATATCTGTTTTGATTACTTGTGTTTGAAAGTCTATTTTATTAGATATTAGAATAGCTACTCCAGCTTGTTTCTTGGGTCTGTTTGTTTGGAAAACCTTTCCCCAGCCCTTTACTCTGAGGTAATGATGCTGAGGTGTGTTTCTTGTATCCACCAGAATGATGGATTCTGTTTATGCATATATTCCGTTAGCCTGCTCCTTTTTATTGGGAAATTGAAAACATTGATGTAGAGATTTTAATAACCAATGATTGTTAATTCCTTTTTATTTTGATATTGGTGGTAGTTCGTTCTCTCTCTCTCCCTCTCTCTTCCGTCCCTCCCCCCCCCCCCGCCCCTGTGTGTGTATATGTGTTTCTCTCGTTTTGAATTTGCTTGTGTGGAATTATCTACTTCTTGTGTTACCCTCCTTGTGCTGGAGATTTTGTTCTAGTATCCTCTGCAGTGCTGGATTAGCAAAAAGATATTGTTTAAATTTGGTTTTGTTATGGAACAAAACAAAATTTCTTCATATCTCCTTTGTCAGCTACGCCAGCATAGCTGACTGAGTTCCTTGGTTCAGCAGAGGGCTGAGGGCGAGAGAAAGAAAGACAAGGAGTCATCTGGTAAAGAACCAAATGCTATATTTTCAACTGCATAGCTCCCTTTTATACTCCCCACAAAACAGGAACACAAACAGGAACAGGAATAAAAACAGGAACAAGGATCAAAACAGGAACAAGGATCAAAACAGGAACAAGAAGACACACTTGGCAGCCTATCACCTAAGTTTGGATTTCTCCTTGAGCAGTCTTCTCAGGGAAATGCATAGAGATGGAGGATCGGGCATAACAGCACAGGTGCAGAGGATGGTGACTCACACTCCTTCTGTGGTGATTGAAAGTTCTGCTGAGTATAGTAGTCTGGGCTGATATCTGTGGTTTCTTAGGATCTGCTATAACTATAGTGAGGCCCTTCTAGCTTTTAGAGTCTCAGATGAGAAATCAGGTGTAATTCTGTTAGGTCTGTCTTTGTATATTACTTGGCCATTTTCCCTTGCTTGCTTGGTAAATTCTTTCTTTGTTCTATATATTTAGTGTTTTGATTATTATGTGATGAAAGATTTGTTTCTGTTCTGATCTATTCAGTGTTCTGTAAATGTCTTGTAACTTTATAGGCATCTCTTTCCTTAGCTTACGGAAATTTTCCTCTATGATTTTGTTGAAGATGTTTTCTGGGCCTTTGAGTTAGGAATCTTCTTCTTCCTCCTCTTCCTCCTCTTCCTCCTCCCCCCCTCCTCCTCTACCTCCTCCTCTTTCTATTCTTATTATTGTTAAGTTTGGTCTTTTCAAAGTGTCCCTGATTTACTGGATGTTTTGTGTAGTAGATTTTTTAGATTCTGCATTTTCTTTGACTTATTTATTGATTTCTTCTATCATATCTTCTACACCTGAGATTCTCTTTCTTCTATCTCCTGTATTTTGTTGGTGATGCTTATGCATCTATAGTTCCTGTTCTCTAGATTTTCCATCTCCAGGATTGTTCAGGTTTGTGTTTTCTTTTTAGTTTCAATTTACCTTTTCAGGACTGGGAGAGTTTTATTCATAACCTTCACTTGTTTGTAATTTTCTGTATTTCTTTAGTGTTCTTTTCTATTTCTTCTGATTAGATTTGACTATTTTATCAGGCATTAAAATGTCAATACCTGCTTACCACTTAGGGACATTTTCTTGGAATACATGTATTCATCCTTTTACCCTGAGATAGTATCTATCCTTGAGGGTACAGTGTGTTTCTTGGATGCAGTAGAAAGATGGATCCTGTTTTCTATATTATCCTGTGTCTTCTTATTGAGGAACTGAGACTATCAATATTGAAAGTTATCAATGTGTGGTATTTACTGAGTCCTGATATTTTGTGGTGATTGTGTGAGGATTTTTTCCTTCTCTTTTGATTTATTATTCTGGGATGATTTATTTCTTGTGTTTCTTGGGTATGGTTAACCCCTTTATGTAGGCTTTGATTTTTTGAAACATACTTTTAATAAGGGTTCAAAAATGCTTTTACCCCTCTTTCTAGCCCACCATCCAAAGGTAGGGGAGAAAAGATGGTAAATAGAACAAGGAGATGTAGAGCTGATTAGAAGTAGTTCTTTTGGAATGATTCAAATCTTCATTTGTCAGGATACCAGCAGTCCAGTTCAGTAGTATCAGGATACCAAACACAAATTAGCAGTGGTGGCACAATCCAGCAGAAATAGCCAGGCCTCCACTGAATTGGTACAGGTCAGCGGGAACAACAAGTATCAGCTGGGATGCCAGGAGAAATTCTTCTCTGGGCCTCTCTTAATGAAGTGAAGATCAGTGACAACCCAAGATCAATGAAGCATTGCAAAGCTAGCTATGTAAGCATGCCATCACTGTCCATTGAGTCCTGTTTATACTCTCTCAAACATCACACGTCTTCCCAACATTCTTGCCTCAGCAAAACCTTATGTGAGTCTGCCTCAGCAAGACGCCATCTGTGTCTGCATCACATGACACAACCATAAACTTATACTTCATAACCCCACTTTTGTTTAAAAACTGTACTTTTCCCTAACATTAACAATCTATGTACAATATAGTTATAAGAACCATAAAAGTAGAACTTTACATCATATTTTAAATAAATAGCATATGTACAATATAGTCTAACAAAACCACCTTAAATTTCTATTATCATACAATAATTCAAACAAAACAACCTTAAATTTCTATTTATGTATAATAAAAATAAAACAACCATAATTTTCTATCAATGTACAATGATTAAAAAACACAAACTTAAATTTCTATCAATAATTCAAACAAAACAACTTTAAATTTCTATCAGTATATAGTAATTTGAACCTACCATCCAAGATGATAAAAGCCATAGCACATCAAACAACCAAAACTATCCATTTCAACTTAAGAGATCAGGACAACGGTCTTCTTATAATTAACTCATGCTGAATTGGGATAAAGAATTCTTGTTTGGGGCCCAAGGAAAAAATGGTTAATACAAACAAACAAACAAAAAACAATTAACTGTTGCATTTGTTACACAGTCTCTGTTTTTATCCAGTCTATGTGTTGTCTGTCAAGCCTATATGTTGTCCAGTCTCTGTGTGATTGATCATTTGGGCTAGCCCTTTTGAAGTTGATGTGCACTCATATTTTGTAGAAATCAGTAACTGAAACAGTCTGCGAGAGTGAATCACCCAGGTTTATTTGCTTTGTGAAAACATTCACAAATGTCTTCTGCTGCTATGTGGTTTCCCTTAAAGATCTAATCTTTATAAGTTTTGTTGGTGACCACATTTTTCTCATTCCTCATAAATACATAAGCATAACCATGTCTCCATTGTATAACTATAGCAGGTTTTTATTTTAATGTCAACACATCTTTATAGTGTGTTGGCCTAGTTTTTCAGTTTTTTTTTTTTGATAACCCAGTGTCTCTCTGCTATTGCTCCAAACTTAGACCTAAGAAGGCATTATTTTATCTGTTTCTGGGAGGATTTACTCTGCCTTTTTGTTTAATAAGCATCTATTTTAAGGTACAATTGGCTCTTTCTATAACTGCTTGTCCCGTGGGATTGTGTGTTATACCAGTTACATGCTTTATACTGTAATATAGAAAGAATTATTTCATTTTATTGGATACATACACAGGAACATTGTCAGTTTTAATTTGTGCAGATATTCTGATAATTGGCATTATTTCCAATAAGTGTGTAATAAAACAATCTGTCTTTTCAGAACTTAAAGCTGTTGCCCGTTGAAAACCTGAGTATGTGTCAATGGTTTGGTGTATATACCTTTGTTTTCCAAATTCTGAAAAATGGAAAACATCCATATGCCAGATGTCATTTCTTTTGGTACCCTAGGGTTACAACCAGCAGATAACAGAATTTGTTTGCATAGAGAACATATAGGATATTTTAAATTATTATTTCTTTGGTTTGTTGCCAGGTGATGGAAAAATTTTCTTTCAACCTCTCCTATTAATATGATGATTTTCGTGAAATTTTGAGGCTTCTAACACATTTCCTATTTTTTGTCATTTCTCTGTCTATGGTAATTGAAAGTTTTGCTGAGTATTGAAGCGGAAGTTTCTTGATATGTCATATGATGCAGATTCACACGGTGCTTTGCTGAGGCAAGAGCCATGAGAGGACATGCACCATTTAGAGAGATTATAAACAGGACTCAATGGCCAGTGGTGGCTCGTTTGCATAGCTGGCCTTGCAACGCTTCATTGGTCTCACGTCTTCCTTGTTCTTCACTTTCTTGAGATAGGCACAGCAGAGAACTTCTGGGGTTCTTGCTGGAAGATTGTAATCACCCCCAAAACTACTTCTAAACAGGTCCATATCCCTTGTTATATTTGCCATCTTTTCTCTCCTACCATTGGATGGCGGGCTAGAAGTGGGTGGTCAAAGCATTCTGGTCCACTCTATTTGGTGTTCTCTAAGCTTCTTGTGCGTTTATGGACATTTCCTTCTTTAAGTTATAGAAATTTTCTTCTATGATTTGTGTCAAAGATATTTTCTGGGCCTTTGTATTGGGAGTTTTCTCCTCTATTTCTATTATTCTTAGTTCTGGTGTTTTGTCCAGAATTTCTTGGATATTTTGTGTTAAAAAGTTTTTAGCTTTAGCATTTTCTTTGAGATGTATCATTTTCTTCTATGGTATCTTTTATGCTCAAGATTCTCACTTCTATCTCTTGTATTCTGTTGGTAATACTTGTATCTATAGTTCCTGTCCTCTTTCCTAGGTTTTCCATCTCCAGGATTGCCTCAGGTTGATTTTTTTTTATTGTTTCTACTTTCATTTTCAACTTTTGTACAGATTTATTCATTACTTTCATCTGTTTGATTGTAGTTTCCTGTATTTGTTTAAGGGGTTTATTCATTTCCTCTTTAAAGGCCTTTATCATCTTTATAAGATTAGATTTAAGCCCATCTTCTTGTGATTCAGTTGTGGTAGGATATTCTGTGCATGCTGTAGTAGGAGGGTTGGGTTCTAGGATTGCCATATTGCCCTGACTTTTGTTGATTGTTTTCTTATGCTGACCTTTAGCCATCTGGTTGTCCCTAGTGTTGGCAAGCCTAGTAGTCCCTGATGGGAGCAGGTCTCTGGAATTGGAGGTAGAGCTCGTTGTCTTTGGTGATAGCAGGTTTCCAGAGATGCAGGCAGAGCTGGTAGACCCTGGTAGTTTCAAGCTGCTAGTTGTCCTGGATAAGGGCAGGTCTCCAGGGATCCTGGTAGGCCTGGTGGTCCCTGAAGATTTCAAGCCTCTGTTTGTCCTGCTCAGCAGCAGGCCTCCAGGGATATACGTGGAGCTATGGCCTGGGAAATGGAGTACAATTGGGTCAGAGTGGAGCTTACTGCTGCTGGGTTTCCTTAGTGTGATGGGCAGGTAGGGAAATCACCTGCCACCTACCTAATCTCTCTCACCTAGTGATCCACGATGGTCATGGGTGTTTTGGTTGTGATTCGAGTTGTAGAACTGGAATATGGAGCACAGAGTAACCAGGTCCATCTAGTTGTAATTTTAACTTTTAATTTAACTATAATTTACAGTAGTTTTCCAAAATAGCTGGGGGTTTTTTCCTTAAAATCTTTTGTTTTATCCCTAGGAGCTGCTCTATCTCTGTTATTTTACTTACATTTTGAGCATAAGGCCTTGAATTTTCTAATTGCTTTTCAGAAATATTTTTCCCTGGGAACAGGAAACAAATGGCTCATGTCGTTTTTAGTCTTGACTTGAGCTTTCCAACATTAAGGAATTGCCTTGGATATCTTTGTATGACCTACATTCATGAGCTATACGACCGTTCCTTCCAATAAATTGCATAGGAAACTTCCTCCCCTAACTATTACTATTATAGAAGAATTTATTCTTAGGAACTGTTTGATTATGGGCATCTACTGTAATTGTTTGTCCAATTGTCACAACTGTATTGTGAGCAGTTGTGGGGTTTTTGTTTTTGTTTTCTTTTGTTTGTTTTTTGTTTTGGCACTTATTGTCATGGTGGAAAGTAGATGAGTACAACCATATCCCTAAGAATTTGGTGTTTTATCTACAGTAGTAGATAATCCATTCATAAAGAGGTACAGATCTTGCCCTCAAAGATTTAATAGCCTTTTTGCATTTGGCATTAGCATTTTCCAAAGCTAGAGATTCAATTGAATTTTTTCTAGCAGATGTATCTGATATTGTTCTATTCAGAGCTAGAGTTAATCCTTGTAAAAAGTCAGTGAACGATTCTTTTTACACTGGGTTATCTTTGTAAATGATTCAGCTCGTCATCCGTCAAGCTCGTCTCAAGCATTTAGGCTCTTGGTGACTTTGTTCTAGAACAGCATCCTCAAAAGTACTCTTAACCCAGAGTACAAACCTTCACCTAGTAACGGGTCCTTTACAATGTCAATGCCTCTAATCTTTTTTCATTGCTCCACAGATGAAGCCTCCTCATTCCATCCTGCTTGCCACTGTAATTGAGGGCCAAGCTCTGGGATGTCTGTCATCAAGTTTCTCCAATCTTCTGGAGTTATACAATTCTGTGTGGCCCAGTTATTAAGTATCTGTTTGACATATGGTGAATGGAAGCCATAGCTTGTCACTGCTTCCTTAAATAGTTCTAAATTTTTGCCTCTATAGGTTGCCACTCGAATTCTTGATTACTCAGGGAATTTCCTTCATCTCTGCCTAATTTCTTTATTAAGGATGGGAGAAGCCTTTTAGTTTTTGGGTTTTTTTTTTAAACAGATACAGCCTGCCCTTGTGAAGTCTTGTTACAAAGTGCTCCTGTAGGTTCTAGCCTTCCTTCTTCTGCTTTTTATGATCTGCTTCAACTTTATTTATAATTTTTTGTAACTTTCCATCTAAGATATTTCCAATTTTTATTATTTCCCTTTTCTGGTATCTTTATTATCTTAAAATTTTCCTCAACTTTGTTTATAATTTTTTCTAATATTTCCTCTGTTTGTCTCTATACCTTTATTATCTTAGTATTTTCCTCAATCCAATTTATAAATTTTTGTAAATTTTCCTCTAAATCTTGTTGCTTCACTAAGATCTTCTTTGATAAGACATAGAAAACTAGTATCCTTACTTAAGAAAAGAATGAGGATTATTAATTCAACAATAATCATAACCAGTACCATGTCAGATCCTCTCTCTCTCTCTCTCTCTCTCTCTCTCTCTCTCTCTCTCTCTCTCTCTCTCTCTGTCTTTTCCCCCATTTAAAAGGGCATTAGATAAACTCCAAAATCTCTGTAATATTGTGCCTCTCATCTTTATATACTGTATTTCTTTAAATTTATTTATTTCAAGTCATTTATATTTGTCTGTGAAATTTTGTGTCCAGATCCTTTTCCTCTTAATGTTAAGACATTTAATTCTAAACTCCTTTTACTTGGTCAGGTCTATAATGTAGTTTCCTTTTTTGTGTGCTCTGTCTCCCTCTGCTGCTCAGCTCAGGACACTTACAGTAGTTAGTCCAGTTCTGGTCTTTGCAGGCCGAGTTCTGCCACCATGGACATCCTGAGGAGCTTGGGTCATGCCACTGCTGCAACTCTTAGCAACTGCAGGAGTGTGACTCTTACCCAGGCTAGTTTGGTAAAGTCCTCTGCCCACTCCCATGGCAGACCCACCTGGGGAGATCTGTTGCAACTATATCTGTTGGCCCGAGTGAAATTGTGGCCTCAAGGGCCTCATTCAAGTGTTTGTTAGCTCAGCAGGGCCTTAGGAGCCACACTTTCATTTTTTGGGAGACTCTACCATGGACTTTCTCAGGTTAGCTTGGATTCTATGCCCCACATATGGTAGGAGAGAGAGAGAGAGAGAGAGAGAGAGAGAGAGAGAGAGAGAGAGAGAGAGAGACAGAGAGAAAGGAGAGAGGGGAGAGGGGAGAGGGGAGAGACAGAGACAGGGAGACAGACAAACAGATAGAGACACAGAAAGAGAGAGAGACAGAGAGATAGAGAGAAGTAGAGGCCAGCCATGACCATGTGGAGAGAGAGTGGGGAGGGGAATGAGGAAGGGGCAAGGAGACAGAGAGGGAGCAAGAAGGCAAGAACAAGCAGGGCCTTTTATACTGAGTCAGGTACTCTTGGCTGTTGCCAGGTTCTGTAGGGCAGAGCAGACCTGGCAGTTGCCAGGTAACTGTGGGGCGGAACTTAGACAAAATGCTAACAGGAAGGAGGCTCATACTCCTCATTGTCATTCAACCTTAGTGTTTACCCACTGAGAGACTAACATTGTCATGAGGTCCAACCTGAAGTCTGTAAAAGGCATTCCCCCACCCCTATTTTTATATAACATACCTACACCATGCTTTCACTACTAAATTTTAAATGCTTTTATTCAAAAATTTCTTTATTCTCTTACTGTAGGTGAAAAACACCTATGAGACTATTATTATACAAGAACTTGGAATTTGTATTAATCTAATCTGTTTTACTAGGTCATGATTGTCAAAGGTGCCAAGGATGTCATTAACCTGCCATCTAGGGGTAAATCTAGGCAGGCAGCATGGTGTGTAGGCAGCATTAGTAATTGGGATCAATGCTGAGAGCAGCTGACCCCAGGAACTGGTGGGGTCAGAACCAACAGGGCCTGACAGAGGTCAGTCCAGATAGAGATTGATAGAGGCTGCTGCCTCTGGCAGCCAGTGATTAGAGAAATTACTCAACAGACGTTTCTCTGAAGGAACAAAGCTTGATTCACTGGGGCCGGCACTCCAGTGACCATCAAAAACTCTGAACTCTTTTAACTCTTAGGGGCCATCGAGAAAGAAAAGGAAAGAGAAATTTCACACACACACACACGTGGTTGAAGCAACATGCTGGCTTCAATAACTTCATACATACAAACACATACATTTATGCATACATACATACATACATACATACATTCCTACATGCATAAATACTTACAAACTGAAAGATATATACAGAGATTCACACATTGAATGGATGGAAAAAAGTTCCAACAAGCAGACTCCAACCATAGCACACACACACACATACATACATGTACACACATATATACATATCATATACACACATGCACATATGTACATATACACATATGCACATATACATACATAATTGGTGAGTGGAGGGAACAAAGATACAACAAGCAGGTTCCAAGCATTTCACACATACATACACATGTACACAGAGTTGGTGAACAATCTCCAACACACACCCACACAGGCTTTACACGTGTACATACAGACAGACTTGATGGATGAAACAAAGTTCCAATAACTTTTTTCCTCCTGAAGCTTATATCCCAGCAAAATCTCTCAAATTGTATAAAATTACAGTGTGATTCCATTTTCTAGTGAATGACTATGAAAGAACAGAATGTTCCCCAAACCCTTTATAAGAAATAGCATTGCATAGTAGAGGTAAAGAAAACAAGTTGTTCCCAAGAATCCACGTACATTCATAACTAAGCGACTTGTTATAGGTTAACAAAGTGTAAGCCAGTGAGGCTGCTTTCTCAGCCAGTTTCTCTTGCTGGAAGGCAGCAATGTGCAGTTACAAAGAAAGGGCTAATTGTGTTATTATTGATCTTTAAAACTATTCTTATAAGAATCTTTAAAGAATCACAAATCTAGACTTTTATATAAAAATCAGTCATATCTACTTTAAATCCTCAGAACGCACATCTATTCATCAGAAATTTCTATTACATCATATCATGATGCTAAGGACAAAAACGAGTAAAAGAAATCAATCAACACCAGTTGAGCCTTAGTGAGAGTCATGTCAGCCAGTGCTGCCATTGTTCTTGTTCCCTGACCTTAAAAGTCCCTTGCTTAACTATTAGGAGTGTTCCTTTCTGAACTTCACATTGTTCCCTAAGATTTTCTACATCAGAGCCAAGAGCGAAACCATCTCAACCTGGCTTCTTTAACAATTTTTCAAAACCCTTTCTAAGGATGATGACCATTGATGAAAATCTACACCTCTAAGAGTTCTTTCCTAGGGTGGTGATTGAATCATAAAATCTGATCTAGTAGCAATGTCTGAAAGAGGTTAAGTAGTATTATTGTGAGTACCAAAGATACAGCCCAGTAAGGGGCTGGAAGGCCCCTTAGAATTTTCATACAGTTCTTAGATTAAATAGGATGTGAGGGCAGCAAGCAGAGCAAAACTTCACAACAGCATGAAGTACTCAGAACATGGTCCTCAGGGCCATGCTTCTCTGAGGTTCACCCAGTGTGGCTGTCTCAGCTCTGGACCACATTCCATGGGTTCTAAGGCCGTTTATTGCTCCTCCTGCATGGCCCTCAGCACATGGTCATTGATAATTTGGTCAAGAATTAACACGTATGGCTTGAATATGAAATAATCTCCAGAGTTCATGGATTTGAACACTAGATCCCAAGCTGGCCTCACTGTTATACAGTCATGCAACCTTTCAGAAATGGAGCCTCCGTTGAGGATTGGTTTGTTTGTAATGACTCAAGGTTTAAATCTGTTGTAAGTTTCTATTTGATCTCTGAATCTTGACATCAGACCAATTATCAAGCTAGATTCCCAGTGCTGTCCCCATATCTTCCCTACCATAATGGAGTATTTTCCCTCAGCTATCAGCTAGAGTATACCTTTCATTCCTCACTTCACTTGTTATCAGTTACTGTCAGAGGACAGAAACTCAAACAACTTTCTCATGTTCCCTTGTAGGACAGAAGTACATTTTTATATCACTATACATTTTTAATCTCACATCAGGACTCACAGAAAACCATTCATATAGGTAATCACCCAAGTCAATGCTAGGTACCAGCTTATACCCACTCTTTAGATTAGTTTCTATGGAACTGTAGTTACAGACAGTTGGGAGCTGCCATGTGAGTGCTAGGAATGAAACTGGTTCATACAGAGCTCTGCATGATCTCTCCACCCTCACCAACCCACTTTCACTAAAATAAAATAGAATACCATACACAAGAGATTTCTAAGGACCAGCTTTGAGCAAAGCTGCAGACAGGTAAAGGAGTTGACCTAAAAGAAGCTGTGAGTGCTTCAGGTGACATAGCTGGAAGAGCGGGAATGCCGAAGTCCTTTGGAATCCAGGCAATTTCATCATAAGATCAAGTAGCTTAACCAGGAGCTACAAGATTGAGGGTTTCCCTGCTGGTGTTGCTTTGGTCTGTTCATTATTTGCTATGCTCTGATTCTTTTGTGAAATAGTATCTCATTCTGTGACACTGTGTATTAGAAATATAACATTCTCATTTAAGAATATGGTAGAGTGTGGTAGGATTAAAAAGTAGTTTTCACTATCTAAGAGTTGCAGAAATGTGGTGGTTAAATGTGAATGGTTCCCATAGAGACATACGTTTGAATACTTATTTTCTAGTTTGGGGAACAGTTTGGGAATGAGCACAGCTGTGGCCTTTTGAAATAGGTTTGTCACATGGATACAGTTTGAGTCTTTAAAAGCTGCCATGTGACTATGCCTGTGCTTGATACGTCTTGGTCTAAGGTCCAAAATATGAGCTCTCAGCTATTCCTGCTGCAGTGTGTTTATGCTGCCATCATTGACTTTAACCCTTTAGAACCTTCAGTCCAATTTGCTGCCTTCAATTATAACTTGCTTTGGCCATGGTGTGTTTCTTGACTGCAATATAAAGGTAACTACCCAGAATAGTTCTGTTGAAGATAAGAACATAGCAATCTCCCACTCCAACTATATATACCAGGGAGAAATTTTTTTTGTAACTTTAGCTCTCAAACAGTTAGGATCAGTCCAAAGTCTTTGGGATTGGGAGTGATCTCAAATTTACAATTCTAGACTTTTCTAAAGAAGGAGCCCTATTAAGAATATTTTCTTTACTTCTAATCAGAGCAATATCAAATAACTTTACAGATCTCCACTCTATAGAAGATGGTCATGCTAGGAATGAAGGGCCAAAGGCATAGGATTAAATATATACTGCTGTTTATTACAGATTAGGTATGAGTTAAATATTATATATTCTTAGTGAATCACAGTCATCTGGGTGACTCTGTCTCAAAGAAAAAAATTAAAATCATATTTGTTTAGGGAAAGCTGACTTCATTATTCATTTTCATAATTAAATCTAATGTTAAAATTTGATTTGTTTCTATATTGTTCCCTATGGTGTTTTCTCTAATTATGTCCCAAGTTAAAGGTCACTTGTTTTCTTGACTTGTTCTTCCTCTGTAGTCTTCAGGTTTACACATCACAAATTGTTTCCCCTGTTCATGATATATTCTGAGAACTCGCTGGTGGGTAACTAAATTACAAACAGCGTAACACTCCACTTTGATTATCTCTTGCTATGTACCTCAGCCTTGAGCTTGAATATAAAAATACTCCCCGAATTTTAATCACATCTCTCTCTTACTTGAGAAGAGACTGCAAGACTTGCCCAGCCATAAAATAAATTTTTACCTCATGACATTTTGGTGGTTCCTTCCTGATACTTGACACCATAATATTCACCTTTAGGTCCATTTGAGATGGGTTGCACTATGGGTGAGAATACTGGTCAGCAAGTTAATATTGGAAAAAAGTGCGTTTCTGGCCTAATCTGCAGGATCCATACATGAGAGCAAAAAAACCAGGATGGTTAGGTTATCCGTTCTCTGCAAGATGTCTTAGGTTATATATATATACCTTGACTCTGCTACTGTAACCTGATGGGGCAGGGGGTTGCCTTTGCATGTTTGCTGAAGTGGAATTTGTGATTTCTACCTGGAATTGGAGTTTAGCCCTTGGTCTCATACAAAATGGGGTTTCTTCAAAAACTGAGTTGGTAGGCTTTACAGTGAAAGCTCTCTCTTTCTCTCTCTCTCTCTCTCTCTCTCTCTCTCTCTCTCTCTCTCACACACACACACACACACACACACACACACACACACATACACACAACCAACTTTAGACATTACTTTATTAGTGTGAGTGTCTTTGTACCCTACTTATGCCTGTTGACCAGGGACACCAGGAGATGATTTCAGAACTCTGGAATTTGAGTTGCAGATAGCAATGAACTGTTCTATGTACTGGGAATGAAACCCGAGTGCTCTGAAAAACACTCAGTGCTCTTAGCCTTTGAGGTGTTTTCCACTCCCAAGTTTTCTATTCCTAATAATGTTTCCTGTTCAAGGATTTCTAGGTCTCTAGGTGGGGAAGACTTCTGGGGGTGGGGAGTGTCCCTACAGGTATCAGAGAGGGAAACAAATTACACACTAAGAGATGAGAATGAAACCCGGTGCAAATTGACTTGAGGGATCAGACTGGGGGAGTTTAATACTAGGTACTCCATTACCAGCATATTTAAAACACAGTACAATTTTGGAAAAGATTTCTAGGCAACAATCAGTCTAATCAGTTCAATGCCAAATGCATAAAAATGCTTAAGATGTGACTACATAACTCTTTTATAAAGTACATGTGACAGTGAGGGTGGCTTCTATAGCCAAGAGGCCTAGAATTTATCATGGACTCTGACCAATAGCATTGAGATCAGCCAGCCATAAAATATATATGACATCTCACTTAACGATGGGGAAGATAGGAAAGAGTCTTCAATAATCATTCTAGAGAATCTGGGTGAGGTCTGGCTCCACATATAGCAGAGAAGTCACCAGATCATTAACAAAATCTACTCCCAGCCTTTTGGATTGAATGCAGGTATTTATCTCCTTCATTGAGAAGCCCCTGTGTGTTTGACATTCCTTGTTTCCCTAGTGATCCGTGGGAGCAAGTACATTTGTGCCTTCAACATCCTGTTGCTCATTAAAGAATGGAACTCTCTTATACGTGGGAAAATTAGCCTCGGGCTAAGATGAGCCCTGTCTTAGTTCAGGTTTCCATTGCTGTGAAAGGACACCATGACCAAGGCAACTCTTATAAAGGACAACATTTAATTGGGACTGGCTAACAGTTTCAGAGGTTCAGTCCATTATCAACATGGCAGGAAGCATGGCATCGTCCAGGCATACATGGTGCTGGAGAAGGAACTGAGAGTTCTACATCTTGATCTGAAGGCATCCAGAAGGAGACTGTCTTCTCCAGGCAGTCAGGAGGAGTATCCCATTTCACAATGGGCAGAGCCTGAGCATAGAAGCCCCAAAACCCACCTCCACAGTGACACCCTATGTCCAACAAGGCCATGCCTCTTAGTAATGCCACTCCCTGGACCAACTGTATTCAAACCACCACAAGCTCCATCTTTGACTATCCAATGCAATGTGGTCAATTCTGAAACCATATAGACACAGCCAACAGAAATGGAATCAGCTGTTGGAGGATATTTGATCACACTGTGCACACTGAGATTGTGCTATTTACTGGAAAAACCTGTTTTCTAGTTGTGATGTGATTCAACCTTGGCACACACCTTTGATCCAAGAATCAATAAAGGAAGCTATAGGTAAAGAGGCAGAGAGAGCAACCAGTTGACAGGAAGTAAACAAAGGGAAAAAAACCATAGAGAGTAAGAGGGAGTCAGGCAGAGAGAGAGACGCACAGGAAGTAGAGAGGAGAAACATTCAGTCTGAAAGTTTGTTAGAGACGGAGTGGAGAAGGAGAGCTCTCTCTTCCTTTTGGGACATTGGCTGAGGATGAAGGACAGAGAAATGCTGTGTGTTTTCTCTTCATCTCTGAGCTTGCAGGATTTCACCCCAGCATCTGGCTTCAAGTCTTCATTGGTAAAGTGAAACAATTAAGATTTTGTTAAAAACTACACTCAGCAAATTTTATTCATGTATCTGAGCATGCTTATTCACACATACTTAACAAGGAGGAAATTGATTGGGAAGAATTTGGGAAGTGATGGAGAAAGGACAGGAGTGGGGAAAGTGATATAATAAATTTGAATTAAAATGTATAAAAATGAATTTTAATTAAAAAAAACACAACTAGAGATATAGCTTAGCAGTTAAGAGCAGTGGGTGTTGTTACAGAGAACACAGGTTTCATCCTCAGAAACCACATAGTAGCTAACCATTTGCTGAAACTCCAGTTCCAGGCATCTCCTGCCTTCCTGTGGCCTCTGTTGGTACTGTACAAAGACACACGCAACACACACACACACACACACACACACACACACACACGAATAAAGCTTTAAAATAGAATTTTATACAGTGATACCAGCCCTGAAACAGAGAGCAGTCAAGGCTAACTAAAATGAACTCCTTCTGGTCTTGCATGAAAGTAGTTGTGGCCTTCCTCTGAGCCAGCCTGCTTAGATGCTAAAGCAGCCTTACTGTGAGATTTGAATAGCTCAGCAAACTGTTCCTCTAAAAACAGTGCACAGGTGACTTTTCCTTGATATTTTCTGAATTTGTGTTCTCTGTCTTTGTATGTGTGAGAATTGTGGCACTGATACATCTATCATGCGTTATGATTGACAGGCAGGATTGGCTCCCGAAAAATCTACTTCCACAGTGCCATTTACTTGATTTTCAGCTAAGACCTTATAGTACATGATCAGCACTCCAGAGACATTTCTGTCCATCATTTTTATAATTTACATATGTTTTTTGATGACTTTCAGCTAAGAGAGCCCTTAAATGCCTCTGCTTTGTCATTGTGACCTCACTCAGCAGAGGATTTGACTTAACATTTATAGAAGTAGGAAACTCTAGACGAGATCATATCCAGACTCCCTCAGTAAAATCCCAGTGATTCCTTTGTTGAAGAAAATTATTGCTTTGAAGATGACTCCCATGCTCTCCTTGCCTGCCACAGAAGAAAATCTTCCTCAGCCCTTCTGTCTTGGCTATTCTGATGGCTACTGTTCATAGTCAAATGGACTACATCTGGAATTAACTAAAACCAAAAAGTTGGGTACCAGGAGAAATTTTCCTTAATGACAGCTTTCGAAGTGGGAAAACCCTTCCTTAATCTGGATATTTCCAGGTGCTAAGATCCAGCTTTAACCTAGGCCACAGCTTTTGGTGGCAGCCTATATATATAAAGGACATTGAAGAAGGGAGCTCTTTCTCTTTGTCTACATGTCCTACCTCTGGCTATCAAGTTCTTTTTCTTTTTTCTTCTTCTTTTCTTTCTTTTTCTTTTCTTTTTCCCTTTTCTTTTCTTTTCTTTTCTTTTCTTTTCTTTTCTTCTTCTTTCTGGCATTAGAGCCTGTGTCTTCAGAATTCTGGTATATGCTGAGACTTGATCAGCGTTCCAGCAATATGGATTGGGCCACTACTGGAGTCTTTTAAATTACGATTGGCAGACAGCCATGGGTGACGCAAAGCCTGTGAGACATTCTAATAAATCCATTTTCTACAGACATAGAGATTCATTTTATCAGGTCTGTTCACCTAAAGAACCGTCACTACTACAGCCGGTTTTTGTTTTTATTTTGTTTTTGAACCTCCTCACTCAGGAAGGTATGCTGGCTAACAATAATGCTCAACCATGTCATCTGTTTCCTGCTTCTCTCCCTGCAATGTCTCATACCTACCAGATGAGAAGTAGCTGCAGTTTATCTAAAGCCACAAAACAGAACGCTTGTTTCCTAAATCGCTTTTTAATTGTTAATATTCTGGGCACCCTTCCACTCGTGGGACAGATTGATAACTCCACTGCAACTTCAGTAAGGAGTTATGCAAGCTATCATCTTGATTCCAGGAGGAAGAAGGGGAAGTGCCAGAAATGTTCCTAAATTGCTACTTAATGTTCTCAACTTCACTGCCCCTAAGAGGAGGAGCCAGCAGCTGAGCATCCCGGCTAAAGCAGTGCATCTTCCCCGGAGCTGGGTGGGAAGACAGTCGGCTATTGAAAGACAGGCACAAGTGCTATCGAATGCAGCCACTGCAGATCTGGAAAAGTTTTGGCGCTGGACGGGAAACCTGGGCGAGAAAACATTATGCTGTGTTCCTTTAAGACACCGAAACACTAAGGAAAGTGTTCTTGTCACTCAAGACTCGCTGCCCAATCAGGACCTCTAGGCGGATCTGGCTGCCCTTGAGACGACTAGGAATGTTCTTCCGGGTGCCATGTTGCAGGTTCCCCTTAGCTGAGCCGGCTTCAGTGGGTCTGTCTGATGTGCTCTGAGCCCTGCGGCTGGGTGCTGTGAGGTGCGCCCAGGCGAGCTCCGAAGTTGCGACATGGTGAGCACAGGGTCACTCACTGCCCACAACGGGGAGAAGCAGGCAGCTGAGCCTCGGGAGCTGAAGTGTTGGGCTCTCCCGGAGGATGGGTCAGAAAGCAGCGGGCAGGCTGTCTGAGGACTGGCAGGGGTGCTGCGCAGTGAGCACAGGGTCACTGTAAGCTATGGGGAGGAGCAGGGAGCTGAGCCGCTGGAGCTGGAGTGGGGGTAAGCAGCCTCCAGATGCAGCAACCTGTGAGATCCTTTGTGGTCCCAGACACTCCCTGGACCCGGTAGTGTCCTCTGAATAACTTCACTGTGGGGTTGTATCTATGCAAAGCATTTAGAACAGGAACTTGTGTGTAGAAACAAGTTTGTCAGGATGCCAGACTTGGAAAGCCCCGGTTTCTGTAGTGTCTTCTATAAGTTCTATCCTTAACATTTAACGTTTAGATGTACGATCCATTTGCAGTTAATTTTCTGGAGGTTGTAAAAGGCATCTCATGTGTTGGATAACACTCCAATATTAACCTGAGATGTAGAAAACTAGAATTGATGATGTAAAGGATTTACCAATCTTTAAGAAATAGTAAGTGACATCAAGTAGAATTTAGCAGAGGGAGGACTGCCTCTAAAACACCACACAGATAAGTAGTGTGCTAACCAGGCATTTGGCTCCAAACCATAATAACGAAGGAGACAACTCTGATTTACAACCAGCCACTAGTCAAATCCTCCTATCAAGAATGGGCCTCGAACAAGCTTTTCAGAGGGGGCAATACAGGATCACAACCTTGGTGTGCCATAAAGGTCCAGTTTGCTTCTTGAGAAAAGCATAGTGTTGGACATGGGGGCAAGACTACACCTGGTGACAGCCATTTGAAAAGGAAAAGCATTGTCATGTTAAGGGCTGCCTGATTATGCAAGAGTTTCCCTGAGGCACTTCATGTATGGAGAAGGAATATAACTCTTTCTCAACCTAGGAAGGCCGAGGTCTTGGGAGTTCTCCCTAAGGCCCCAGTGTATTGAGAATAAAGCACAGTCCCTTCTCTAAATCCAGGGATATGCTTGGGAGAGCTGGTAATGGTCTGGGGCCAGGGCCTTTGGGAGGGGCTGCTTCAGATCCTCTGAACCCAGCTGTTTCCACCCCATGGGGCTGTGGTTATCAATCCTAAGGCTAGTGTAGGGTTGGCATGTACCTTCAGACCTCTCCTGTCCAGCAGGACATTAAACAGGGGTCCAGGGAGGTCACCTGAAAGAGAGCAGGGGGAGCAGGCAAAGACAAAAGGAATGACGACCTGTGTATAATCTGATCAGATCATAATTTTTACTTTTGCACACACAGGTTATATACACAAAAAGGCAGGCTGTGGGGAAGGGGATGACGCAGGATGGTAGGTGTTCAGGGGGAGTACAGATATCTTCCAGAACAGAGTGTCAGCTGGGTGAAGGTTCAGGGGACAGACCACTATGACTCCGCCTATGATTCACTTGTCTTTATCTAAGTTGGTACTATCCACCAAGGTTACCCACCTACAAGGCCTTATGACTAGGCCTGGCAGCCTTCCACCAAAGCTGTCTGTTTACAATAACTCCCAACTATCTGTTTCAGTGTTTTTCCACAGAGACCCAAGACTTGGTGCTAACAGGCATGTATGTCAGGCCTATTGCTGATTTTAGGCCTTCAGTGTATAAGCAGGGCTGCTCCCAACACAGACCAGAACAGGAGAAACAGTTTCTAATGTTTTTGAGATACCCTGTGTACTTCTGGGAAGCCTTGTTTTATTAGATTCCTCCTCCCTTTGTCCCATTGTATGATAGTTTCTGCTGACGTCATAGAAGTCTCCCATTTCTATCCACTTTTCTCCTGTAAGTAGTATACAAGATGCTATTCTTCACAGGCTTATTTGGCAAATTGCACTGTTCCTGCAAGCCTTCCCCACCCCAGCTTTTATGCTTTCTATTTGTCTATTTTTTCTTTTTTTTCATCATCTGGGTCCCTCCAGTTAGGACCCTGTAACTGAAGAATGACCCGCTACTTAAGGGCACTGCTGTACTTAAAAAATAATTGCTGGAACAGTCTTGCTGTGTAATCTCCCATCTGTTAAGTGGCTAGACTTGTAGTCTTCAATCCGTATTTAAATTGTTCAAAATATAACCTAGGGCCTGACCCTAAAAGTGACTTAAGGGTGACAGCCAGTGTGGAATACACAATCTCTTCTCAGCTGTCTCTTTGAGCATTAGCCAGCGCTGCAGGCATGCTGTCATTAAAGAGATTTCCCTTAATCTTTTAGTTGTGTCTGGAGCGATTTCTCCTTGAGAAGGCACATTAATTCCAGAACAGCCTAATCTTCATCCTTTTAGAAAAATGTTTCTGAGACAAGCTATGTTGGTTCAGGTCACCTTGATTTCATTCTGTTCCTCCCTAGGGTAATGACCTTGCTTCCCACTTGATGAAAATCCTAAATTCTTTAAAGGACTGTGCCACAACAGCATTTTAAAATTATTCAGTTGAGTCATGCAATAAACTGTCCATTTCAGTAACAAACAAAGGGTTCACATGTGGAGTATGGCATCTGCCTTCTGACAGAGGACAGAAGAAATAGTTTACTGCGTGCACTGTGGAGAGAAACAGGGTAAGCAATAGCTAGATCACAAGTAAAGTTTAAGGGAGTCAGTTTCAGGGGTCACCAGTATGAAGGACCTATATGTTTTTTCAGTTACATTTATCTCTTTTAAAAAGGTAATTGTTGGTATCACCTTTTAAATTTCATTTTCTTTTGTATTACTGTGTTAATCTCTTGTCTGTTTCTACTCTCCAATGCTTCCCAGTCATTAAGAATTTCATTCCTTTTACTCAAGAGCTTTCATGTTTGTTTCTGTTTAGAGCAACAGCTCTGTAGCTCAGCCTTTCCTCATGCTATGTACTAAGACTTGCTTTGAACACCTAATCCTACCTCTGCTGCCTAGTGCCTGAAACACAGTCCTGCAACTCCTTTCAGGTTGGGCCCAGACTGGTCCATGCAAAGAAGACACCAGTGAATGCATTTCCTCTAACCTCCGTGGACTCTTGAGGAGAATTACAAATAAAGAGGGAACTTTGTGGGCTGGAAAAATAGCTCACAGGTTAAAGCACACTGACTGCTCTTCCAGAGGTCCTGAGTTCAATTCCCAGCAACCACGTGGTGGCTCACAACCATCTGTAGTGAGATCTGTCACCGTCTTCTGCCATGCAGACATATATGCAGACAGTACATGGTAGACAATAAATAAACATTTTTTTTAAGGGACCTGTGTAAGAACTGAGTTGACTGACCCATTCTGAAGCTGATGTAGTTACAACTCAGAAAGGAACAGGGAGGAAAGAAGGTGAGAACTTCCTGCTTTGACAGTAGTTGACATTAGCAGTGAGTAGTGTAGTAATCAGTTTAACGCGATCAGTAAAAGTCCAAACTGGCCATTTTGGGGAGTTCACAGGCCAGGGCAAGCGAGAACCTAGATGAGGAACTGAACTTATTTCTAGAAACCAGATTTCTGTAGTTACACTGGTTCACCCAACACAGAAGATCTGGACAAACTGGTGTGGCTGTGCATGACAGAAATGTTGTTTTTCCTGTCTGAAAATGCACAACCCGAGAGAAAGGTGTGAATAATTCTTGGTATGCTCTAATACATATGTCTAGCCCCTGAAGAATAGTGGACCCTAAAGCCTATTTCAACTTTTAAAAATAATTTTTAAGATTATAATTAAATCGTTTCAACCTTCTCATTTTTTCCTATTGTTAAGTCTAAAACCTTGGGGAAAATATCTGAGGTCCCTATTCAACAAATCAAAGCAGAGCTGGCTGTCAGGTTTCCCAGCATTCCTTGGTCTCTGTCTGTCACAGGGTGTGATTGGCATACCCCGCCCTCTAGGCCAGGTGTTGGGCTGTCCTTCTCTCAGCTGCCCTTCCTTATGTGATCCAGCCATTTTGGTTACCTGGTCTTTTTCATGTATCCTTTCCCCTCCTGTCCTCTTAGGTCTGAATCTCCCCCTCTCCCTTTCACCCTGTCCTGCCATGGCTCAGGGCCATGACCACTCTGGGCTCTTCCAGATGCCCCTGCTTGGCTATGCTCTCCCTTTTATCTATAATAGACCTACTCCACCATACCCAGGAGCAGCCATGTCTTTTCCTTTTTATTTCTATTTTTCATTCTCCTCCCATTTACTCTTCCTTGATTTCAAGTTCATGGCCACTCTTTGCTTTAACTGTGGTTACTGTTTGATTTGGCTGAAGGTGAGCTACAGGACTTCCCAGCTATGAGGTAGAGGTGGCTGCACTAGACATTCAGTATGTAATGGTATGTGCACACAATGGACCCTGTGCCTTGAAGATCAACAGGAAATACTCTATGGGACTGGAAAATTCTACTAAAATACAAATTTCCCATACTCCCATACTAGGGCTCTGCCTGTCCCTAGGGTGGGAGGGCAGAACTGAGAAGGCCTCAGTTATCTGAGTCATTTGATATCTGATCCCCCGGTAGACAAGTTGCTATTTTCTAAGTACCCCAGGTCAGTGGTACTCTGAGCTGATGAGGAACTCTGGGCAGGCCTAGCAGACAGGAGCACCAGTGGGCAGTAGCTTGCAAGTTCTTTCCAGAGTTCTTCTCTGATGCAGCTGTAGGAAGCTGTGAGGGAGACCAGAAGCCATACCATGATGAGTATGGGGCCAGTATCTCCAGACCAGGAGAAACGTGTCTGCTGAGCTCTCAGAGTCTTGTCTGCTTGGACTGAGATGGCCTGTGGGTGAGACTCTGGGTCCATTAGTCCATGTGGTGACCTGCCCTTTTACCCTATCTAAGTGTGAATTCCCTGGGGATGGGGAATGGGGTGGAGAGACTGCAACCCTAGCAGTGGAAGCTGTGGTACACATAACGTTACTAACCAGTGTGCACACACAGTCACTGCTTGCGGTGTGCAGTAGGAAGACAGATTAGATAAGTAAAGGTCAGGTCTCTAGAAAATTTCAAACTTGCATTCCGCATTCAGGTTTGTGTGATAAATTTTATAAGTAGTTTCAAAAGTGGTTGAACTTTTGAAGTGGAGGTGGTGGCGATCATCCTACAACTTTCCTTGATCAGAATCTTCTGCCACCTGGCACAATGGCATGATTTTCAGAAATTAATTTCAGGGTACAAAAGGAGATTCTGAGATGCAGAGTTTCGCTAGGTGTACATGTGCTGGGCAGGTGGATAGGGCACCTGGTGCATCTTGTTCATGTGGCAGGAAGTAGGCATTAAATTATTCTTTCACATGATTTTGTGTGTATGCTTCAGTGGGGCTGGTTTGCCCGAAACCACAGGGGCCATAAGAGGCTGCAGAGCCATAGCCCCCTTTTCTCATCACCTCCATTTTCAAAGAAATTTCTAGAACATGGGACCTCTCTGTTTGGGAGATCAATAGTAGCTGGAGAGTCAGAAATACAACAGTTTAGGGGTCTCTTTGAGTTATTTCTGTAGAGGTCTCAAGTCTGTGTTTAATTTCTTATACACATACAATCAAACGGAACACTGGTCAAGTTCACGTTTTCCTGGTAGAGTTTCCTTAGGTATTTGATGAAAACTTGTATTTTTACAATACAAGTATTGAATGTATTGAATGTATTTTTAGGCTTTTGTTTTCAGCTTTTTCTCCCCGTCCCCTTATTCTTTCACATATTCTTGATGGTTGTAGCTTTGTGATTAGCACAAAAGTCACATTGTCATAATTTATGTACTATTTCTTCGTAATTCTACTGAGAATTCTGAATTTTTCGTATGGAATGTAGCTTTAGAATCAATGTTTCTATTATAAATTGTTAAGGATTTCCTTTGGATTGTATTGAATTTATGCTGCAAATTATACATAGGCAACATTCTTTTTTTTTTCTTTTTTGAAACTACATCATTTTAGTGGTGTTTTCCATTCAGTAGTTTTATACTGGAGTATAAAAGGGTAAAACATATTCTACACTATCATTTGTTTAGCAAGCTATAGTCAGTGTGTGAAACTGAACCTGGTGTGGGATAATGTACAAAGCCTAGAAAGAGGACTTTATTAATATAGTGTTTAGTGACACAGAATACATTGTTAGGGTCACATAAAAGCTGTCCCACCAAGTATGATTTAGTTGAGAAGGCAAAATGTAAAAATAAAACATGATCTAGAATTGAACAGTTAATTGAATGTGACTTGTAATTGTGTGAATGTGACACAGGATTATGTATTAACATACAAAATATACTGATAGCAGTAGGTTGGTAATTTCCACAGTTATCAACTAAAATGAATTAAAATGTGTTCCCTTGTTACAGTTGATATAAAGGTACACATGTTTAGTGCATGTATTCTGATGCATTTGGACATGCTACCTACACCCAGGCAACCTCATTACCACAAACTACACATAAACCGTGTTCTGTCTACATTCTCATTCTCTCCGTGTGTATGTGTGTGTGCGGCACACAGAGTCCTCACGGGATGGCAGAATTGCTCAGGTTCTCTCATCGGTCTTCTCAGTATGTCTTCCATGCACTTGAAATCAGTTTTAAGAAATATCAGAATTCTCATGCTTATTGCAGTTATATTTATGGTGGCCTAAATATGAAAATAATCTAGCCGGGCGGTGGTGGTGCACACCTTTAATCCCAGCACTTGGGAGGCAGAGGCAGGTGGATTTCTGAGTTCGAGGCCAGCCTGGTCTACAGAGTGAGTTCCAGGACAGCCAGAACTACACAGAGAAACCCTGTCTTAAAAAACCAAAAATAATAATAATAATAATAATAATAATAATAATAATCTAAACGCTCATTTGTTGAGGATAAGCTGGGTGCCTTAAGAGGACGCTGTTCTAAATGAATAAAGACAATAGCCGTGGTTAAAGGATTATAGACTTATAAAAGGCTCTCATAGTCAGTGCTGTATCCGTTAGAAAACATCAAATAATTACAGCTTAGGTAGTTTTAATCAATCCACTTCTTTCTCTGTTTTTGTTTATTATTTTATTGATTTTCATTTCAAATGTTGTCACCCTTCCTGGACTTCCCTCCATGAACCCTCACCCCTTGGCTCCCTAGAGGGTGCTCTCCGACATACGCACCCACTCCTGCCTCACCTGTCTAGTATCCCCCTCCTCTGGGGCATCAAGCCTCCACAGGACTAAACACCTCTCCTCCCACTGATGCCAGACAAGGCAGTCCTCTGCTACATACGCAGCAGGAGACATGGACTGGCCCATGTATAGTCTTCGGTTGGTGGTTTAGTCCTTGGGAGCTCTGAGGGGTCCAGTTAGTTGATACTGTTGTTACTATTGGGTTGCAATCCCCTTCAGCTCCTTTAGTCCTACCCGTAACTCTTTCGTTGGGGTCCCTGGGCTCAGTCAAATGGTTGGCTGTGAGTATCTGCATTCTGTCTTAGTCAGGTGCTGGCAGAGCCCTTCAGAGGACAGCTATACCAGGCTTCTTTCTGTAAGCACATCTTAGAATCAGCAACAGTGTCAGGGTTTGATGTCTGGGGATGGGATGGATCCCAAGGTGAAGTGGTCTCTGGATGGTCTTTCCTTCAGTCTCTGCTCCATTTTTTGTCCCTGCATTTCCTATGGATAGAAACAATTCTGGATTAAAATTTGAGAGATGAACGGGTAACCCCATCCCTCATCTGGGACCATGTCCATCTACTAGAGGTGGTCTCTTCAGGTTCTATCTCCTAGATGTTAGGCATTTCGACTAATGCCATCCCCATTGGGTCCTGGGAGCCTCTTGCATCCCTGGCATCTGGAACTTTCTAGTGATTCTCCCCCTCATTCCCCACCTCCCACTGCTACATATTTCAATTCATTCTACTGGGCCTCTGGACTTCTCTGCTGTTTCTTCACATACCTGATCCTAGCCCCCCCCCCCTTTTTCCCTCTCTCTCCCCGCTCCTAAAGCTCAAGTCCAAGTGGATCAAAGACCTCCACATAAAACCAGTTACACTGAATTGATCCACTTCTTTCTGCCATCTGATTTTAATGTTTAATGCACTCTCATTTGTCAGATGGGTGTGAGAGCTTCAGCCATCTTATCTACACTGCAGGTAGCAAAAGGAAATGAAGAACGGAAAGAACACAAAATCTAGGTTAAAAACTCACACACAAAGAGTTTTTCTAACAGTTTTAATTGGTATGTGGAGAAGAAAAATTAAATATCAAGCTTGTGTAGCAAGAGTTGTTCCAAAGATGGCAAGCAAATATGCTATTATAGTATACTGTAAAAATGCAGAAATTTGCTGTATTTGGATAGTATGAGAGATTTCTGCCAGTGAGTTATGTTGCGTGAAAAAATTAAAAATTGTGTTAAATTACAGACTGACTTGTTTTGTTTGAATTTAAACAATGACAATAATTTATAGTTTGACAAAAATGTAATAGTCTTAGATAAATGACTCATCTCTCTGTTTTCTTGTAATCAAATAATCCATTTTAGATAGTGCCATTCTTATCTTTGCTTTCAAAAGTGTGTTAGACATTTAACCATTTTATATATGAGTTTGTATATATTTAAGATATAATTAATATAGCAATACTGTATAACATTACATATGTAGTTCTGTTATTTGAAAACTAACACAAGAAGATGACCTGGGTTTGTTTCCTGCATGATATATATTTCACATTGCTGAGAGCATAACATTTGATTTCACAGATGTATTCAGGGCCAATAATGAGCTTGTCATAAACTCCTGTGTAATGCTCACCCATATAGAACGAGAATTATATCTGTCAAAATCATGCTTTTTCCCTGTCATCACTATTTCACTTCTTTTTTTATTTGATATTTTATTTATTTACATTTCAGATACCATCCTCCTTCCCCATCACCCCCCATTAATCCCCTATCCCATCCCTCCTCCTCCTTGTTTGCCTTTATACTGTTTAAATTACATGCAAGTATTAAGGTCAGTTCTAGGTTGAGGAACTATCAATATAATAGATGGAAATAGTCCAGGAACAAGGAAGAAAATAAACCCAGATAATCAAAGAACATGCATGTTAATAAACAGAGTCCCATGATCACTCCTGTGATCACTATTTCTAAGGGCTTATAAGGATGATCAAAATATCTGATCATACTTCCCTGTCCTAGTCCAAAGTCATTTTCATGCCTGAAGCCTACTTCTTTGTTCTAGCTTAAGATTTAGATTTCTGCCTAAAATTACTTCTTTGTTCTAGCCTATGATTTAGATTCCTGCCTGAAATTTCTTCTTTGCTCTAGCCTAGGATTTAGATTTCTGCCTGAAATTACTTCTTTGCTCCTTGGCCTGTGTCAGATTCCCTCCAAGCAGCCCATTTCCTTGTCCTTGGCCAATGACAGATTCCTGCCAGGCAGCCCCAAAAGCTTTCCACATCTCCTTTTTATTGCATAAACCAGACTGAGTCTGTCTTAGGTCATTCTGATAAGAAAGCCTTCCTTACCGGTTGTGGAATATGCATTATCATAAACAATGCACTTCTGTCTTGGGTTGGTAAGGCTCTGTGCAGAATCTTACCGTTCTTTGGCTATTTCACTTCTTTTTGTTCATTATTGCTTTTCTTCTTTGCATTTTCATTTAAGAAAAATTGAATTAATGTTTTTTGTAATTGGAATAGATTCTTCTCTCAAACAATATGTTCTGACTATTGTTTTGCCTCCCTCCACTCCCCTAAGTCCAGCCTACTTTCCTTCTGCCACAGATCCACTCCACTTCCTCTATCTCCTCTTTAGAAAAGAGTAAGCCTCTAAGAGAAGATAGCCAAACAAGATACAAAAAGATAAGGCAATAGACCTCATCTTGAGTCTGGACAAGGCTACCCACTAGGAGGAAAAGAAACTCAAGATCAAGTGAGAGAGTTGGAGCTATAGCTTCTCCCACTATAGTGGGAGAAGTCCCACAAAAACAGCATGCTAACAGCCAAAATATATCAGCAGGAAACTTACTGCATACCCATGCAATGTCCTATACTTGCCATTCAAGACTCTGAGATTTTTGGCCTACACTGATGGCCAAAAATCTCA
>NW_021604965.1:443467-453029 GCF_004785775.1 Grammomys surdaster
ACTCAAGATCAAGTGAGAGAGTTGGAGCTATAGCTTCTCCCACTATAGTGGGAGAAGTCCCACAAAAACAGCATGCTAACAGCCAAAATATATCAGCAGGAAACTTACTGCATACCCATGCAATGCCCTATACTTGCCATTCAAGACTCTGAGATTTTTGGCCATCAGTGTAGGCCATACATTCTCTCTCAGTGTAAGCTTCAAGTTAAAGCAAACACTGGTTTGCCACCCCAAGAAGTTTGGTGCCATCATGCCCCTGCATATCTTGCAGGCAGGACAGATTTTAGATAGAGGGTTTTTAGCCAGAGTTGATGTTCAGGTTTCTCTTTCTGTAGCCTGTAGGTTCTTACTCCAAAGAGTCTAGAACCCATGGGTGGAGTCTCCAAGTCTGCACCTGCTTTACCTCTCTACATTCAGTGAGCTGTGTAGAAGTCGTCCTCAGCAATGCCCCCAGCTGTCAGTTTTCAGAGTGTAATCTTCTGTCCTAGCATAATCCTGGGTTGTTGAGGAGTCTCCATGGAGCTCCTCTGCCAGCAACTCAACTGAATGTAACTCAGTCTCACCATTGTAACCCTGCTTGGCTGTAAAGGATGGCCAGTTCAAACTCTGTATTCTTCATTATGGGAGTCCTCACTAAGGTCACCCTCATAGATGTCAGGAAGTTACTAGTACACTAGGACTCTACACTAGCTCCCAAAAGCCCCCTAATTCTAGTTATTTCTCCCTGCACTGCACTCTCCACCTTCCCAAATGATCCCTCCCACTCCTGTCCCCATTCACTTCCAGTCCAATCACTGAATCTATTCTATTTCTCGTTTCCGGGGAGATCCATGCTTCCCTCTATATCTGTCTGTTTTACCTTTACTCTCTGAGACTGGAGATTGTCGATTGATCATCGTTTACCTAATTAACTAGTATCTGTCTATAAGTGAATCCATACCATATTTGTGTGTCTGAGTCTTGGTTACCTCATTTAGATTTATTTTTTTTCTAGTTGCATCTATTTTCCTGTAAATTTCATGATGTCATTTTTTTTAGCAGCTGAGTGATACTCCATTGTGTAAATATACGACATTTTCCTTATCCATTCTTCTGTTGAGGGATATCTGGGTTGTTTACAGTTTCTGACTATAATGAATAGTTACTGTGAACATAATTGAGCAAGTGTCCTTGTGATAGGATGGGGTATCTTTTGGATGTAAGCCCAAGAGAGGAATAGCTGGGTCTTGAGGTAGATCAAGCTTTTGGGTTTTTTCTGAGGAATCACAATATTGATTTCCATAGTGATTGTATTAGTTTGTGTTCCCACCAGCAATGAAAACGTGTTCCCTTTTCCACATCTTTGCCCCCGTGAGCTGTTACTTATATTATGGACCTTAGCCATTCTAACATGTATAAGATGAAATCTCAAAGTATTTTTCTGCATTTCTGTGACTAAGATGATCAACATTTCTTTAAGTGTTTCTTGACCATTTGAGATTCCTCTGTTGAGAATTCTCTATTTAGATCTGTACCCTATTTTTAATTGAATTTTTTATTCTTTGAACATCTAACTTCTTTAGTCCTTTATAAATTTTGTATATTAGGCCTTTATTGGTTGTGGAGATGGTAAAAAAATCTTTTTCCATTCCTTTACCTATCTCTTTTGTCCATTGACTGTGGGTTTTTTGCCTTACAGAAGCTTTTAAGCTTCATGAAATCTCATTTATTAATTGTTGATCTTAGTGCCTGCACTATTCATATTCTGTTCAGAGTGTTGTCATTTGAGGCAGTACATGCAGGGCTATTCCACACTATATCTTTTCCTAGTTTCAGTGTGTCTGGTGTTATTGTGATGTCTTTGATCCACTCGTACTTGAGTTTTGTGGAGGGTGATGAATGTGGATTTCTTTGCAATTCTTCTACATGCAGAGATAGAGTTTAACCAGTACCATTTGTTGAAGGTACTGTCCTTTTTCCATTCTGTATTTCTGGATTCCTTATCAAAAATCAGGTGTCCATATGTGGATGGAATTATATCTGGGTATTCAATTCAATTCTGTTGATCACTGTGTGTGTTTTTTGCCAATACCATGCAGTTCTTTTATTGTTCAGGATTGGTTTAGCTACTTTGGGTTTTGGTTATTCCATATGAGGTGGGAATTTTCTGTCAAGTTCTATAAACAATTGCTTTGGAATTTTGATGGGAACTATGTTGAATCTGTAGATTGATTTTGGTTGGATGGCCATTGTTACTATTTTAATCCTGCTGATCCATGAACATGAGAGGGTTTTTTGGTTTGGTTTTTTTTTACATCTTAAGATATATTCTTGAATTTCTTTCTTCAAAGACTTGAAGTTTTTATCATACAAGTCTTTCACTTGGTTTTTTAGAGTTACTCCAGCATATTTTATATTGTTTGAGTGTATTGCAAAAGTAGTTGTTTGCTTGATTTCTTTCTCAGTTTGTTTGTCATTTTTATATAAGAGAGTTATTGATTTCTTGAGTTAATCTTGAATCCAGCCACTATTCTGGAAGTGTTTATCAGCTTTATGAGTTTGGCAGTGGGATTTTTGGGGTCACTTATGTATACTATCATATTATCTGCCAATTGGGTTAGAGTTCTTCCTTTCCAAATTATATCTCCTTGATCTCTCTCTGGTGTCTTTGCTCTAGTTAGAACATCAAAGACAATATTGAATATATTTGCACACAGTGAACAGTCTAGTCTTGTTCCTGATTTTAATGGAATTGTTTTGAGTTTCTTTCCATTTAATTTGTTGTTGGGTATAGGCTTGCTGTAAATTTCCTTTATTATGTTTAGGTATGTCCTTTGTATCCACAATCTTTCCAAGACTTTTACCATGAATTGGTGTTGGTTTTTGTCAAAGGCTTGGTTTATGTGTAATGAGATGATCTTGTGGCTTTTTTTTTCCTGTCAGTTTATTTATATGATGGATTACATTTACTGATTTTTTTATTGGATATTTTATTTATTTACGTTTCAGATGTCATCCCCTTTCCCCATTTCCCCTCCCTAGAACCCCCTATCTCATCCCCCCTCCTCCATTTCACTTTTATATCAGTGAAATATGGCTAATACCATGCAGCTTTTATCACTATTGCTCTGTAGTACAACTTGAGGTCAGAGATGGTGATTCCTCCAGAAGATTTTTGATTGTTGAGAATAGTTTTGGTATCCTGGGGTTTTTGTTATTCCAAATGAATTTGAGAATTGCTCCGTCTATCTCTGTGAACATTTGAGTTGGGATTTTAATGGGGATTGCATTGAATCTGTAGATTGCTTTTGGCAAGATGGCCATTTTTACTATATTAATCCTGCCAATCCATGAGCATGGGAGATCTTTCCATCTTTTGAGATCTTTGCTTTCTTTCTTCGGGTACTTGAAGTTCTTATCATACAGATCTGTCACTTGCTTGGTTAGATTCACACCTAGGAATTTTATAGTATTTGTGACTATTGTGAAGGGTGTTGTTTCCCTAATTTCTTTCTCAGCCTGCTTATTCTTTAAGTAGAGGAAGACTACTGATTTGTTTGAATTAATTTTATATCAAGCCATTCTGCTGAAGTTGTTTTTCAGGGTTAAGAGTTCTCTAGTGGAAGTTTTGGGCTCACTTAAGTATACTATCATATCATCGGCAAATTGTGATATTTTGACTTCTTCCTTTTTAATTTGTATTACTTTGATCTTCTTTTGTTGTCTAATTGCTCTGGCTAGGACTTCGAGTACTATATTCCATAGGTAGGGAGAGAGTGGGCAGCCTTGTCTTGTCCCTGATCTTAGGTGGGATTGCTTCAAGTTTCTCTTTATTTAGTTTGATGTTGGCTACTGGTTTGCTGTATATTGCTTTTACTATATTTAGGTATGGGCCTTGAATTCCTGTTCTTTCCAAGGCTTTTGCCATGAAAGGGTGTTGAATTTTGTTAAATGCTCAGCATCTAGTGAGATGATCATGTGATTTTTTTTCTTTGAGTTTGATTTATAGTGGATTATGTTAATGGATTTCTGAATATTGAACCATCTTTGCATTCCTGGATAAATCCTACTTGATCATGGTCGATGATTGTTTCAATGTGTTCTTGGATTCAGTTTGTGACAATTTTATTGAGTGTTTTTGCATCGATATTCATAAGGGTGATTGGTCTGACGTTCTCTTTCATTGTTGGGTCTGTGTGTGGTTTAGGTATGAGCATAATTGTGGCTTCAAAGAACGAATTAGATAGTGTTCCTTCTGTTTCTATTTTGTGGAATAGTTTGAAGAGAACTGGAATTAGGTCCTCTTTGAAGGTCTGATAGAATTCTGCACTAAAACCATCTGATCCTAGGCTTTTTTTGGTTGGGAGACTTTTAATGACTGCTGCTATTTCTTCAGTGGTTATAGGATTATTTAAATGGTTTATCCGATTCTAATTTAACTTTGTGTCTTGTATCTGTCTAGGAAATTGTCCATTTCATCCAGGTTTTCCAGTTTTGTTGAGTATAGGCTTTTGTAGCAGGATCTGATGATTTTTTTTAATTTCCTCAATTTCTATTGTTATGTCTTCCTTTTCAGTTCTGATTTTATTAATTTGGATACTGTCTCTGTGCCCTCTGGTTAGTCTGGCTAAGGGTTTATCTATCTTGTTGATTTTCTCAAAGAACCAGCTCCTGGTTTTCTTGATACTTTGTATAGTTCTTTTTGTTTCTACTTGGTTGATTTCAGCCCTAAGTTTGATTATTTCCTGCCGTCTACTCCTCTTGGGTGCCTTTGCTTCTTTTTGTTCTAGAGTTTCAGGTGTGCTATCAAGCTGCTAGTGTATGCTCTCTCCAGTTTCTTTTTGTAGGCACTTAGAGATATGAGTTTTCCTCTTAGCACTGTTTTCATTGTGTCCCACAAGTTTTGGTATAATGTGTCCTCATTTTCATTAAATTCTAAAAAACGTCTTTAATTTCTTTCTTTTTTTCTTCCCTGACCAAGTTATTATTTAGTAGAGCATTATTCAGTTTCCACATGTATGTAAGCTTTCCATTGATTTTATCGTTATTGAAGACTAGCCTTAGTCCATGGTGATCTGATAGGATGCATGGAATTATTTCAATTTTCTTGTATCTGTTGAGGCCTGTTTTGTGACCAATTATATGGTCAGTTTTGGAGAAGGTACCATGAGGTGCTGAGAAGAAGATATATTCTTTTGTTTAAGGGTGAAATGTTCTATAAATATCTACTAAATCCATTTGGTTTATAACTTCTCTTAATTCCATTGTGTCTCTGTTTAGTTTCTGTTTACATGATCTATCTATTGCTGAGAGTGGGGTGTTGAAGTCTCCTACTATTATTGTGTGAGGTGCATTGTGTGCTTTGAGCTTTAGTAAAGTTTCTTTTATGAATGTGAGTGCCCTTGCATTTGGTGCACAGATGTTCAGAATTGAGATTTCATCTTGGTTGATTTTTCCTTTGATGACTATGAAGTGTCCATTCTTATCTTTCATGATAATTTCTGGTTGAAAATGATTTTATTCAATATGAGAATGGCTACTCCAGCTTTGCTTGAAAAATTGTTTTCCAGCCTTTTATTCTGAGGTAGTGTCTGTCTTTGTCACTGAAGTGTGTTTCCTGTATGCAGCAAAATGTTGGTCCTGTTTATGTATCCAGTCCCTTAGTCTATGTCTTTTTATTGGGGGAATTGAGTCCATTGATGTTAAGAGATATTAAGGAGAAGTGATTGTTGCTTCCTGCTATTTTTGTTGTTAGAGTTGGAGTTATGTTTGTGTGGCTATCTTCTTTTGGGTTTGTAAGAAGATTACTTTCTTGCTTTTTCTAGGATATAATTTCCCTCCTTGTGCTGGTAGTTTCCCTCTATTATTCTTTGTAGGGCTGGATTTGTGGAAAGATACTGTGTAAATTTGGTTTTGTCATGGAATTTCTTGATTTCTCTATCTATGGTAATTGAGAGTTTTGCTGGGTATAGTAGCCTGGGCCGGCATTTGTGTTCTCTTAGGGTTTGTATGATATCTGTCCAGGATGTTCTAGCTTTGATAGTCTTTTGTTAGAAGTCTGGTGTAATTCTGATAGGTCTGCCTTTATATGTTACTTGACATTTTTCCCTTACTGCTTTTAGTATTTTTTCTTTGTTTTGTGCATCTGATGTTTTGATTATTATGTGACGGGAGGTATTTCTTTTCTGGTCTAGTCTATTTGGTGTTCTGTAGGCTTCTTGTATGTTTATGGGCATCTTGTTCTTTAGGTTAGGGAAGTTTTCCTCAATAATTTTGTTGAAGATATTTACTGGCCCTTTAAGTTTGGACTCTTCGCTTTCTTCTATACCTGTTATCCTTAGGTTTTGTCTTCTCATTGTGTCCTGGATTCCTTGGATGTTTTGGGTTAGGAGTTCTTTACATTTTGTATTTTCTTTGACAGTTGTGTCAATGTTTTCTATGGTATCTTCTGTACCTGAGATTCTCTCTTCTATCTTTTGGATTCTATTGGTGATGCTTGCATCCATGACTCCTGATGTCCTTCCTAGGTTTTCTATCTCCAGGGTAGTCTCCCTTTGTGATTTCTTTGTTGTTTCTACTTCCACTTTTATGTCCTGAATTGTTTTGTTCAATTCCTTCACCTGTTTGGTTGTGTTTTCTTGTAATTCTTTAAGGATTTTTGTGTTTCCTCTTTATCGGTTTCTACCTGATTACATGTGTTCTCCTGTATGTCTTTGAGGGAGTTATTTATGTCCTTCTTAAAGACTTCTATCATCATCATGAGAAGTGATTTTAAATATGAATCTTACTTTTCTGGTGTCTTGGGGTATTCAGGACTTGCTATGGTGGGAGAACTAGGTTCTGATGATGCTAAGTAACCTTGATTTCTGTTGTTTATGTTCTTGTGATTGCCTTTCACCATCTGGTTACCTCTAGTGCTACCTTCACTCATTGACTCTGACTGGAGCCTGTCTGTCCTGTTATCTTGCTTGTGTCAGAACTCCTCAGAGTCCAGCGGTCTCTGTAATCCTGTGATCCTGAGATTCTGGTTTTGATAGCTCCTGGGAGTCAGGCTGTTTCTGGGATCCTGAAATCCTGGTGTGCCCAAGCTCCTAAGATCCTGTGATCCTATTATCGTATGTTCCAGGCACAAGAGCATACTGGAATTGTCCCATGCCATTGGCCTTGAGGGAGTCCTTGGGCCCCTGCAGGTCCCAAATTACTCGTTGTTTGTGTGTGTATGGGGTTGGGGAGGGGTTTGTGGCCTACTCACCTACATTCCTGGGCATATTAGAGCTCCTGGGAGTCCAGCCTCCTTTGGGTTTTGGGGGTGTTGGGTGTAGAGCTGATGTCTTAGGACTGCTCCAGGCACAGGCTCAGACTGGAAGGCACATTTACTGATCTTCATTTGTGGAATGATGCTTGCATCTCTGGGATGAAGCCTACTTGAACATTTCTGTTCTTTGATTAAGTATTGATTACAAGTATTTAATTGAATGTTTATGCATCTAGGTTCATGAGCGAACTTGCTCTGTTATATTCTTCCTTTGTTGAGTATGTGCTTTGCGTTTCAGAGTTGCTGTGGTTTCAGAAAAATGAATAGGGTAATGTTTATATTTTGTAGAATATTTTGGACAGTATTGGTGTTAAATCTTCTTTGAACGTTTGGTTGAATTTTGCTCTAAAACCATCCAGCCCTTTTTCTTTTTGTTGTTGTTGTTTGTTTTGGTTATTTGTCCTTTTTTTGGTTGGAAGTCTTAATGAACTCTTCTATTTCACTAGGGGTTATAGGTCTACTTAAGTTGTTGATTTGATCTTCATTTAACTCTGGTAAGTAGTACCTATCAAGAAAATTATCCATTTCTTTTAGATTTTGAAATTTTGTGGAGTACAGGTTTTTAAAATGTGTCCTTATAATTCTCCGGATTTCTTCATTGTCGTGGTTTTTGTTGTTGTTTTGTTTTGTTCTTTTTTGGGTTTTTTTGTTTTTGTTTTGTTTTGTTTGGTATTTTGAGACAGAGTTTCTCTTTATAGCCATGGAGGCTGTCCCAGAATTGACTCTGTAGACCAGGCTGGCCTCGAACTCAGAAATCCGCCTGCCTCTGCCTTCCAAGTGCTGGGATTAAAGGCATGCACCAGCACTGCCCAGCTTCACTTCTCATTTTTTAAAATTTGCATATTCTTTCTCTTCTTTTAGTTATTTTGGATAAAGATTGGTCTGTTTTGTTCTTTTTCCCAAAGAATGAACTGTTTCATTGATTCTTTTAATTTTCTTTTTGTTTCTTCTTAAGTGATTTGGGCCCTCTTTTGCTGTCTTCTCCTTATAGATGTGCTTACTTCTCTTTGTTCTAGAGCTTTCAGGTGTGACATTAAGTTGCTAGGAAGAGATTTCTCCAATTTTTTTATGGATGCACTTAGTGCTATCAACTGTCCTCTTTTCATTACTTTCATTGTGTCCCATAAGTTTTGATGTTATCTATTCATCTTCACTGAATATTAGAAAGTCTTTTTTTCTTTATTTCTGTCTTGACCTGTTTTTCGTTCAGTAGAGAGTTGTGCAGTTTCCCTGAGATTTTAAGCTTCTGTTGTTTCACGTGTTGATGATGTTCATCAACATCTGACGGGACGCAGGGGATTCTATCAGTTTTCTTGTGTCTGTTGAGACTTGCAGTGCTTGTCATCAATTTTTGTGAAAGTTCCATGAGTTGCTAGGAAAAGGGTGTATTCTTTTGTGTTTGGGTGGAATATTCTGTAACTAGAAGTTGGGATCATTAGGTTTCTGATATCAGTTAGCTGGAGCATTTCTCTCTTGTTTTTCTCTAGAGGGGCTGTCAAGTGCTAACAGTGAGGTATTGAAGCCTCCCACTATAATAAGTGCTTGAAGATTGCTTCTTGCAGCTGATATTTCTTTCTTGTCATTATTAAATTAGTATAACAATCCCTGTGCATTAGCCCAGCCTATTGATCAGATTTCCAGATCAACATAAACATGAACTTTCATTAATCAATACTGTTTAGATGAATTAATGATTCTATAGAATCCCCAATTTGATTCAAATAATTTTAGGAAGAAAGTGTTAAGAGATGGTCTTAGTTGCTTTGCTAGAAAGATATAAAAAAGTTAGAATAAAATTTGCCCACTTCTCATAATAGTATGTAAAGATTGTACAATAAGAAATACAATGAGCTTTCATAATTACAGTAAAAATTTGTGTTCAAGGAGAAACATTTAGGTCCAAGTACAATGTCACAGGTGTGCACTATGATAAGGCAAAGCTGTGTAAAAACTGTTGCTTTGAACTTATAACCAGAATATTGTAATGAAACAATGCTTTGAACTTAATATCAACATTCTTCTGTAACTGCCATTTTATATACCATTTTATCTCTGAGGTAATTTTCTAAAGAACTTTTTGTCTAAGAAGGTATAAAAAAGGATAAAGTTGTCTAAGAAGATATAATAATAAAGAATGCCAGAGAAAAGAAGTAAAGTTATTTGTTGGATGGTTTGACTTGGGGAGCTCTGTCCCATCCATATATCCATCCATCCATCCACCCATCCATCCATCCACCCATCCATCCATCCATCCATCCATCCATCCAT
>NW_021604965.1:453039-453325 GCF_004785775.1 Grammomys surdaster
CATATATCCATCCATCCATCCATCCATCCATCCATCCATCCATCCATCCAAATGTATGTATCTGTCTATGTGTATGTGTGTATGTGTGTATGTATGTGTGTATATGCAAACATGCATGAATACTTATGGAGTTGATTGTGACAAACGGTCAGGCCCACCAGAGTGTGGGTGTATGAATGTATGTGTGTCTGTGCATATTTGCCTGTATAAAGCATTTTGATTCTTTTCTTTTCCTTCCTGTCTGGTTCAAAAAGAGTTAACTACTCAGGCCTGCAAAGGGCTCATT
>NW_021604965.1:458325-483139 GCF_004785775.1 Grammomys surdaster
CTAAGGATATGTATATATTATTTGATGTTCATTGCTTCTTTATGTTCCCATTAGTTGATTCTTCCTCTTAAAGCACTGCCTTCTAAGGGAATTATCTCAAGATAGTAGATAATGTTACAGCAATGAGATTTATTAATTTTTTTTCTGTTGTGTGTGTGTGTGTGTGTGTATGTAATGTGATTATTGGCTTTTAGGCCATGATGGATAGATGGAGTTTGGAAAACACCTTTTACTTTGACCGTGTTACTATGGTGATAAAGATCAGGTTGCCAGCTTTCCACACTTCAGAAATTTTCCACTGAGTTGTCTCACTGAGGTTCAAATAAGATTAGTTGAAACATTTCATCAGTAAAATATTGTCTTCTTTTAAAGTTGTAAACATGTTGTCATCTAAGGATCTTGGAAAACAGGTTGATTTTAATAATAAATTTTGTTAGCATATGAATATGATATATTATGGTATTTTGTTTTTACTTGCTTTGTTTGTTGGAATGTGCTAGTTTATTCTTAGGAGTGAACATTTGTCCATATACTTTCTCAGAACCAGAAATGAATGCCTGAGAATTGTCTCACTGGGCAAAGTGGTTGCTGGTAACATGATAACCTGAGTTCAATGTCTGGGAAACCCATATTACTCCTACAGTTTTTGTCCTCTTATTTCTTTTCTTGGGCTGTGGCATATGCACATACAGCAGCATATGCATAAAAAAAATTAAAACACAAATGAGGACCAATGAGGTTACTTGAACCAAATGACTTCCTGGATTTGCTTTCTAGAACTCACATAGGTAAAGTAGAAAATAGAATCCAATAATTTGTCCCCTCACTGCCACATGAGCACAGTGGGACAAATGTACATACACAAAAAGAGTTCAAACATGTGTTTAAATGGGTGAAATTAACAAAGCAAACCAAATTACCAAATTATTGGGAATGTATAAAATGCATTTGCAAGTTTAAATTATTATTGCAGAATTTCAAGAAGTATTACTGCTCATCAAAATAATAATGGTTCCTTTTTTATATCTTAATTTATGTTTTATTTTCAAGTTCAAAGATGAGTCATTTAAAAAACTTATTTCGGCTAGGTTTAGAGATGCATTCCTGTGATCTCAGCACCTGGGAGACAGTGGCAGGGCAATCTCTCTGAATTTGAGGTCAGCTTGGCCCACATAGTGAGTTCCAGACAGCCATGGCTATGTAGAAATATCCTATCTCAAAAAAAAATCCAAAAAGAAAGAGTGTATCTCGAACTATGGTGACTTTCCTAATATACTCCAAGTGGACTCTGACTGGTTTCAGCAACAACTTTTCTTATCTTTACTCATGTTAAGAAAACTATGTTGGAAAAAAAAAAAAAAAAGCCGGGCGATGGTGGCTCACGCCTTTAATCCCAGCACTTGGGAGGCAGAGGCAGGCGGATTTCTGAGTTCAAGAGTTCGAGGCTAGCCTGGTCTACAGAGTGAGTTCCAGGACAGCCAGAGCTACACAGAGAAACCCTGTCTCGAAAAACCAAAGAAAGGGAGAAAGAAAGAAAGAAAGAAAGAAAGAAAGAAAGAAAGAAAGAAAGAAAGGAAGGAAGGAAGGAAGGAAGGAAGGAAGGAAGGAAGAAAGAAAGAAAGAAAGAAAGAAAGAAAGAAAGAAAGAAAGAAAGAAAGAAAGAAAGAAAGAAAACTATGTTGGGGCTGGAGAGATGGCTTAGTAGTTAGGAGCATTGACTGCTCTTCCAGAGGTCTTGAGTTCAATTCCCAGCAAACACATTGAGGCTTAAAGCAATCTCTAATGGGATCTGATGCCCTCCTCTGGTGTATCTGAAGAGAGCAACTGGGTACCACATAGATAAAATTAACAATTTTTTTAAGTTAAAAAAAGAGAGGACTATGCTACCAGTGAAAATAAGTGATGCGGGGGTGCATTTACATAGGGATAGAAACCCAGAAGTTAGTTCAATAACCATCTAGTAGGAACTTCATCACTCAGGTGATAGGAGACAGAAAGAGTAATAGAGCATCTTCATCTTCTGTATTGGGAGCTGGAGAATTAGTAATACTGCTCCTCTTGAGTACCCAAGCTCAGAGCTACCTGTATTTCCAGATCCAGGACATCTGCTTCATTCTTCTGAGCTCCTGGCATACCGTATATGTAAATAGTGAAAAGACACATGCATATGAAATTCCCTATTGTCAAAAAAAAGTTTTTCTTTGTGTATATGTCATTTTTAATATTAAAATTGATTCAATTTAGGTGCAGTAGTTTTACCACTGTGTATACCCAGTCCATGCCAGGTGTCACTGGAGGCCAGAAGAGTGCCTGATCTCCTGTGACTGGAGTTACAGACACTTGTGAGCTGTTTCTTGAGTTCTGAGAATCAACACTAGGACCTGTAGATGAACAGCCAATGTTGTCAGGGGTTGAGCCATCTCTTTAGCCCATGAACATGTCACTAACAGCGATAAGGTGTGAATGGTTGATCCTAAGTTCATCTTTACCCAAAACTTGGTGGCCCAGAAGAAATATAAGATGGATAGCATTACAGAGACTTAGTGCATAAAGAAATTTCCCAGCCCTAATCTCCACATAATTAGGGAAGAGTACACAAAATGCCCAGAAGACTAAAAATTGACCTTATAAGTCTTTGAAAGGTGGTTGACCACGTGACAAAAGCTACTGAGTTCATCTCACATGGTAAGTAGGCAGCAATGGAAGCCCACAAGCATATATATCAGGAGTAAGTTTTTGCCTACTCTAAGGAAAGACACTTGCATGCATGAAGACTGATTTGTCCGAATGGGATTGTATTCTACTTCCCTGAAACCTACAAAACATTCAGTTAGGAGCTATGATTGTTGGTAGCTCCAGATAACATTGAGGTTGTTGTCAGTGGAACCTTGGACTTAAACAGAAGTCGTTCTAAGGTGGGGAAATCAGGCATTTACAAAGAGCCTTGAGGTATAGATGAACTATGAGGAAGGGAACTTTGGGTGTGAAAGGAAGAGGATTAATGGGTCAGAAAGCAATGTTTGGGGGTATAGCTGAGGACAAATTAGCTCCTACTGTCTTCTTTGTATCCACTCAGCTATGGTGGTTCAGCCCCTTCCAGGTGTTTCACTGTTTCCTTTTCTTAGCAAGTACATGTAGCCTTCAATGACAACATCCTGCAGGACCCCACTTGTTGGTCTCCAATTGGACCTTAAATCTCCTCAGTCCCCACCTTGTTATCCCTGTAGCCTGCCGGCCTGATAGGAATAAGAATGTTCTAAAGAGATACTCCCTTAGCTTAGGAGTATCTTCTCTTAAGGGATACTCCCTTAGGGAGAAATGTTAGCCTTTCTCCCTTAGGCTAACATTTAGTGAAACTGTGAATCTTAGGAAATTCTGATTTCCCCTGGAATCTCATTCTGGGAAATACTGATTCCTCCAGATGAGAATGTCTCTCCTAAAAAATATTAACTTCGTTATCGTGTAATGTAGTGATGTGACCTCCAAGATAGACTTTAATGCCGTGGGAAAGAATTCTGAAAACATGAGTTGAGGAATATGTATTTTCTCAACTATGCAAAAATATAAGGATGCCATATGAATTGTATGAGGGGCTTCATAGACCTGATTAACAGAGGTACTTTCACTAATGATTCATATAAGGGAAAAGAATAGCTAAAAAACAAGGCTCATGGTTCAAGAGTAGCTCCAAGAATTGAGAGAGTGGTGATCTCAGGGCAGGATCCCACCCAGATAAACTTACTGTTTATGCTTGTACAAAGACAAGTGTATTTCTGAGCTCAAGGTCAGCCTGAGACAAAGGGAGTTTAGGTTCAGGCATGATTGGAGTGGAGATCCTCAAGGTGGGATCCTACAAACTTATTGTGTGTGCTTTCAAAGGCTGTCAGATCTCTGAATTCAATTGCTATGTTTTACTTTTGTAAGAATCAAGGGGCTAGGATCATATAATACTGATTCATGAGATAATCAAAAGGCAGCCTGGTTGAACAATTGAACTGATATATAAATAAATGACTAGGCTTTGGTCTGCAAGATCTGAGCTGTCTTGATATCTAGCAGAGAGAGAGCTGTCAGTTTGCACCCACAATTAACTCTTAGTCATTCTTCTGTTGCTCACAAACATCCCTTCCTCAGGACCCCCTTTCCAAGCTGAGGCTGATCTATGGGACTGATGGGTATCTTTTTTTTTAAACCTTGCTTTGATTTGTCTAGCAGCTATGGTATTGTACTTTTTCCTCCATTGAAATTACCACAAATGCTATTACCAGTAATGCAATGGTCGTATGCAATTTTGTTGTTTTATATTTTTATGGGCTCACAGTTAGATATCTAAGATTTTTTAAAGGATTTGGATTTTTAAGGATATAGGATCTTTGAAAGTGTACTGAATGGTATTGTGACCTATATATGAGACGAAAGACAAAAGGATTATATTATAGCTTTTACAATTTAATTTGATTATCACTTTCTAAATATTTTCTTATTCTTTACTTGTTTCATTTCTGTGATGTGTGTTGTATGTCTCTAGACGCTTATGATTTTTAAGGTGACCAATCAGCAAATGGTAGATTGTGAAAATGAGTTTTTAATGTCAGCTTGCCACATATTTAAATTGCCCAGTAGGGAACCCTAACAGAGAAATTGTCCTGATTTTCTTAATTTTTTGGAAAGACAACCCTTTCCTCATTGTAAGTATGGGAGACACCGTCTGGTAGCAGCCTAGATTAAAAAGAGCAGAATAGAATGCAGGGGTAAGTGATGGGTATGCCAGGTATTGGTGTGGGTGAGAGAGTGAGGCCAATGTCTTCTTTGATATGTTAATAAACACCTTAGTCACCTTTGTCCCTAGATTGATGCCTAAGACTTTTCTAGAGAAGCAAAGACTATTAACTGTTGAACTATTTTCACCTTCATGATAGCATCCATCATATGATATACATTCATGACAGCATGGTACAGAGTATAAAATGTTGTTCAGTAGTTCATTTTTTAAAAGCTATTTGTTTCATAGAGAAAATAAAATACATCCTTGATATCAAGAAGAAACTTGGTTATGAAAGCGTAAAGGAACACATGACGAACGTTATTTATGCTACAGAGTTCTGATTCATTGGGAAAAACCAAAGGCTCAATTCAAATCCAAATTAAATGAATTTATACTTATTGATAGCAGGACAACAGCAAGTCAAACTGAGAGCATGCTGTGACTTACTGGACTAGAGGAAGGGTTTTTAAAGGTGGGCCTCACAATTCTCTCATCCTCTGTGGAATCCACAGCAGTGGATTTCTGCTGTCTTGCAGTCCTGTTACAGAACAGTAAGGCAACTGTCTCATCTCTGGTTCCAGACCAATAAAAGAGTCTGCAAAAGCCAGAGCAAGCCATTCATTCCCTCACAGAAGCCACACCATTCTTTTATTTTAATCTCAGCAGAAGCACTGTTCTAGGGAGAATGCAGGCCATTGGGAGTTCATTGGAATTTCAAGGTAAAAGTTAAGGGCTATTGAGGGTGTGCCTGGTACAGAGTTAAATTTTCCATCACAGGGGAGTTACACAGACTAGACCACTTTGAAGGATGAAAAGAAGTGTCACTAATGACTTGGAAAAAGTGAGGTCTTCTTGGCCAAGCAATAATACCTTGTCGCCAAGTGAGGGCTGACTCACTTTTTAAAAAATTATCATATATTACATCCCAACCCCTTTCCCCTCCCTGCTCCCCTCCAACTGTCACATTTAAAGCTCCGACCCTGAGAGGAGATGATGTATAGGGTTGCAGGCCTGCATCTGCCCAGACGCAGGCACCTGGGAAGTGGACCACTGATTAAGCATATCTGTAGGGAAGCACCAAAGCACTCCTCTGGGGGTGGGAAAGTGCAGTCTTAGGTGTGTGGAAGCTGGAGTTGGTTTGGGGATCCTCAGGCCTGTGAGAAGGCCAGGGTGTGGAGTTCTCCAGCTCATGGACATCCAAGTGCTGCTGGGAGTCTTGGAAGAGCAGAGAATGGGGACAGCACCTAGCCCAGGGCTGGAGGGTGGGGATGGGGGAGGGTTGCTCCTGCTTGCCCCAGCAGGGTGATTTTCCTTATTTTGGCAGCAGCAGGCTTGGTGGTAGTTGTGGCAAGGAGCACAGAGAGGCCTTCTAAGGGAGATGAGGCTGTGGTTCTGTAGGCAAAGGCCTTCTTCATGGATCCCCATGGTGGATCTTGATAAAAAGAAGCAGTTCATGTATTGTCATGGTGGAAAATGGATGCATAAAACCATATGTAACTTCTCAGGGTAGGCCTGAGATTAAATACCTTTTGTAGGAAGGAATGTCTGGGAAGGGAAGCTCATTGGCTAAGCCTCTGGGTCTCTAGATAACTCATTAGCATGGAGAACTCTGTTTTGGGCCTACATGACCATAGGACATGTTTCTTCTATATGAGAAACCTTTTCCAAGTCAGGAGTCTGACAGGGAGATGGGAGTCACCTAAGCATCAGGTCTGTGCCCACCAAGTCTCCAGGCCTCTACCTGATCTGCATTACCAAATTCCTGGCTTGGTTTTACATCCCACAATGATGCAGGACAGACATTTGCATTTCCTGAAGAATTTTGGTAACGATGTAATTGTATATAGCCCTTCTCCTGAAGCCTGCCAGGCAAGAGAGAAAGAGAAAGAATAATATAGAGACCTGGACTTTAAATATAGGCAACCTAAAAAAAAAAAAAAAAAACTAAGACAACCCATTTGTACTTCATATATTCTTGCTAAAATATTCTTTTGTTCTTCTGCATATTCCTTAGCATTTCCTTCAAATGAGAGTTGACCTATAGTTAAGCCAGAATCAAGTTTGCTCAAGCTGCCTGATAGTGATAGAGACTCCAGGCATGCACATGTCTGTAGAGTCCCCTGCATCATGTTCCAGAAGCTGGGAGTTTGGTGACACTGGGATTAATGATTTGGGTCTAGGAATGAAAGATGAAAGAGTATATGTGGCATTTGTCTTTCTGGGTTTTAGTTATCTCACTCAATATCTATCTGGCTCCAAGAATTCTCTTCCCAAAGTCTGACATTTAGAGAAAAGCCAGCAAACCCTTAGGGATTTGAGAAAATAGTCTTTACCTCTTAAAAGGAAGTGTACATCTTATCTCTGACAAAAGAGACCTCTGACTCTACCATTAATATGTGCCTGTTGTGCCTACAGCATAAAGTCTATGTTAGCTTCCGGGCAACTTTAATCCCTAGTCACAAGTACCTGTTTTATTCTTCAAAGTTTTATGCCCCAGTTTACAGTTTCCCCTATTAAATACCAAAAGCCCTCATCTATAGATTCTATCAGAGGCATCAAATTTCTAACATAATTCTTCACAGATAAGCTCTTAGCTTCTGCTCCGTGCCATGCCTGTCTGCCTGAGCCAGGCTCCATGAGGTGGTGGTATTGGACTCACTCTCTGAAATTGTAAATCCCCAATAAACACTATCTTCTGTACATTGCATTGGTCATAGTGTCTTATCACAGAAATAAGAAATAACCTAGACATGAACAAATACATATATAGATCATAAGTACATTCTATACATATATTATAAAATAATTTATCATAATACTGTATAATAATATTTTTCACTATGACTCTTTCATTCTTCGTGTTATTTATCAGTCCTTAATCACTGTCCTCCTGAATTATACTTCCTATCCCTCCTAAGTCTAAGTTTCTTTATTATTCTTTATTTCATTATCCCTGTTGTTTCTTTTAAAGCATAGATTTCCTACTATCCTACTCTCTAGAATACTTCTCACTGGTTTCCATAATGACTGAATCATTGTGCAATCTCACCAACAGTTATTATGAATTCTCTACTCTCCACATCATTTCCAGGAATTGTTGTTATATATTTCCCCAAACTTAACAATTTTGACTAATGAAAAATGAAGTCTTGTTCTTTGCTTTCTTTTGTTTGGTTTTGCTTTGTTTGGTTTGGTTTGGTTTTGCCGCACTGGTTGCTTTATTGATAGACTTGTGAATGACAGATGTTACCCAACCAGTCTCTGCATTTTCTACAAAAGCAAACAAAGAGGAAAATGATGCTACTCACAAAGCCTAGCCAAGGGACCTGGGTGTTCAGTATGCATGACTCCCAGGCCTCAAGTCCAAGGATCCAGGAAGGACAGAAAGAATAGTTCCCCAAGGGCAAGGTGCTGGTGAGGTGGCTGAGGAGACTGGAGGTCCCACAGCTATTCTTTGCCTGGGATGTCAGAAACTATTACCAGAGAGAACAGAAGCCTGAAACTTGGGGCAACAGTAGGGACTGAAGAGGGGAGCAACTCAAAGGCTTTCAGAATCATTTGAGGCATAAGATTCTGTGAGGCCAACCTTAGCTGCATGGTGAGAGCCAGCATCACTCACCTCTTGTACTACAATCAAAGCTGCACCCCACGTACACATCTGTTCATTCACATCCACTCCATACACATCGAGGGAGGGCTGTCACAGGGAGCCCTACACCCTGGAGCCCTGGAATGTCTGGATTGTACCAGATTGGGGGCTGCAGAGCAGCATGTTCCTAACATTGCTACTCATCAGCTGCCTCATAGGCAACTATCCAGTCACTGTACACATCCACTGGTTCTGACAGATGTGTAACAGGTATCTGGAATGCCTCTAGGCACACTGTACAGGAGATGACTCCAGCGTGGGAGCATGGTCCATTTTCACATCACAAGACTTCTTATGGTTGCAGAAGAGGCAAGTGGACTAGGTCTGTAGGGTGCCTGTCGTCTTCTTGTGGGGGTTTCATTTGGCCTTCCTTTTTAAAATGTTTCTTAGTCATTTATGTTTAGTTCTTCTTTTCTGTCTAACCAGTCTCTACATTTTCTATAAAAGCAAACAAGGAAGAAAATGATGCTACTGGCAACTATCTGTGAGATATTCCAGATACCTGTTATGCATCTGTCAGAACCAGTGGATGTGTACAGTGACTGGATAGTTGCTTTCTGTTCATATCCATAGGCCATTCTTAATTGGTTTTGTCTTAACTCTGTTTTTTGAGTTCTTTATATATTCAGAAAGTAAGTCTTCTATCAGACACAAAGCTGACAAATACTGCCTCCTACTCTGTATGGTTTTCTATCTTACTGTTAATTTTGTTATCCAGAGCACTTTAGTCTTATGAAGTTCTAGTTTTAAACTGTGAAATTCAAAAGTAATTCCTGAGCTAGCAGAGGGCTATTCAGGAAGTACTTTCTTAAAACTCTGTCCTGTAGGATCTGAATACCAACAAAGCTAAGAGTTTGTTCTTTGAAAGGATAAATAAAATTGACACACTTTAGCATATCAAACATGAGAGATAAAAAGAATGAATGGACAAATCATGAACTGAAAAAGACAACCTAATCAGGGGTGAACAGAAACATTACAACGCATGTTAAAGGAAATCAGTCACTATAAAGAAATATTTTAGAATCCTATCAGTAAGTTACAAAATATAAAAGAAAAGGAAAAATTTCTAACTTCATCCAAATAACTAATAAGATAAGAAAAGATTCATAAGTTAAAAAGATCTAAAACATACAAAGAGTTTGAAAATAATACTTAAAAGATGTCAGAGTACAAGATATTCCAGCTAGATGGGTTCACAGGAGAATTCTACCAGACTTGTAAAACAAATACTTCTAAAATTACTCTTCAAAATGTAGAAATGAGAGGTGTACTTCCCTGTCCCTTCTCCCAAGCCAATGTTAATTTGAATGCCAAAACCAGGTAAAAACAAACAAACAAACAAACAAAAAACAAAAGGAGAATACTACTGACTGACATCCTTGAGGAGAATAGATGAGAAAATTCTAAATAAAATACTAATGTAACAAATACACACGCACACACATACACACAAATACAAACACACACATGGAAAAAATACCATCTATCTGCCATAGTACTATAAAATACTATTCAGGCTGATGGGTAAGAGAAACAGTCATATCCGTATCCAATAATGATGACTATGAACCAGTGATGACCAGCTCGACAAGAATCACTAAAGGTACAATAGTGGCACTCAATTTGGTGGTAACCAAGAGCTATCTAATAGTCCTTAAGGTCCTCTGGCTAGTGATAGTAAGGTTATGGCTAATAGAAGAGACCTACTACTGACCCTTTATTATGACTGCAAAATTCCTATTATATAAATCTTATCTCTATACCCACAGATGACTATAGCTGTAAACATCATCAAAAAACATTCTCTTACAGAAAATGGACACTATTTAGGAAACCACAACATGAAATGATGCAGAGGTCAAAGGTTGTTGAGAAGTGCAGCCAAAGTGAATACATTTGCAATGAAATTCCTGTATCTAAAGCTCAGGAAAAAAAAAATTCCAAAGGGGCAGAAATATAGTAACAGCCAGAGGCCAAGGAAGTCTGCCCTGAGATATATACATAAATAAGTTCTGAAAAACTGCAATATCGATAGATACGCTAAAGCAGAAGGGGAAGTCTTCAAGCAATTAAAAAGACTACTGTACAGGCATAACGTTTTTATTCATTGTGTAAAGATTATCGTTGTATGATTCAAGTGCTGATTTCACTGCCCATATCTATGATTGGAATTTAGATTTAGTATTGTATGATTATTCTAAATATCTCCTGTCTCCAGTTTGTGTAAACATTGCTCCCCCTATATCCTCTGACTTGTCAAAAAAAAGCTGATCAACCAATGGCTGAGCAGAAGAGAGATGTGCTGGATTTCTGCCACCCAGGAGGAGTATGGGGGCTTGAGCCACAAGGAGAGGGTCCGAGAAACTGAGAAAACACCTGAAGGAAGGGAGAGCTAGAACAATATTAAAATGCAAGTACTATGGGGAATTTGGTTGGGAAGTAGCCAGATTCAATTAGAGTAAAATAGAAGAAATCTGCTCAGCTACTGTGATGTCAGCTTATAAAAAATGTAAGTTCTCTGTCTCAATTATTTGGGATGTCTCTAGAGTTCAGAAAAACTTGTCACCTTTTAAAATTATATTAACAGTACTGAAAGAGGGAGAAATAGCTTCTTTTAGGGATAAGCCTAACTGGTTATCCAATGCAAATAGTTCTGTCACATACACATAAGCAACAAAAGCTGACTCAGCAGGTTTTATTCTCACATTTAGATAAATCTCTCTCTTCTCTGTTTGTCATGTATATAACAATAATAATAATAAAAGAAAAAATGATGACATTGATTAGAGAGATGGGGGCCTAGAAATGATTTGGATGGAAAGGAAATGGGAGAAGTAGTATGATTATATTTTAATTAAAATTTATTTCTTAAAAGAAAGTCAAATTTAAAGTCTTCTTTGATAAACAGACATTAAATAATTATATTATTCATGAGAACCAAGTTGACTTTATTCCATAGATCCAGGAACTATTCAACATATGTAAGTCAACAAATTTAATGAATCATAAAAGTTAACATAAAGAGGAAAAACCATGTGATCATTTTGATAGAGAGTAAAACAAAGTAAAAGAAAAAAGACCTTTCACATTGTCCAACACTCTTTCACCCTAAAATCTTGGAAAGTGGAAGAAACAAAACAACGTGGTAAAGGTTTTATATTACAAACACACAGGCAACATCATCCTACGTGGAGATAAATTCTTTTTTTAAATTTTATTTATTTATTTATTTATTTATTTATTTATTCATTTATTGGTTTTTGGTTTTTCGAGACAGGGTTTCTCTGTACAGCCCTGGCTGTCCTGGAACTCACTCTGTAGACCAGGCTGGCCTCGAACTCAGAAATCTGCCTGTCTCTGCCTCCCAAATGCTGGGATTAAAGGCGTGTGCCACCACCGCCCGGCATGGAGATAAATTCCAACAGTCAATTAAAATCAGGAGTGAGACAGTGCTGTTCACTATCCCTCTCATTAAAGCACTGGCTAAAGCTATAAGACAAGAGGAGAACTAAAAGAACTACAAAATAGAAAATTTTTGATTTTCCTCATTTGCAAATGATTCATTATATATAACACATAAACAATACCACAAAAACAATACCACAAAACAATACAAGAAAATATCTAGAAATTTCACTTTCAGCTAAGTGGTAAGATACAAAATCAAGTAATGAAAATCACTAATTTTCACATAACACAACAGTGAGATGTATATCACAGAAACAGTCTCTTTTACAATAGCCTCAAAACCAGTCAAAATAACTAGATATTTAGTTAAGCAAGGAGTATAGTAAGTCTGTGAAGAAGAGTGAGGTACTGGAAGATAGAAATATCTTCCAGACTCAGGGGTTGGTAGAATTAATATGGTGAAAATAATCATCCTACCAAAAGCATTTTACAGATTCAATCCAATTCTAATGAAAATCCCCAAGATATTATTTGAAGATATTAAAAAAGAAATACTAAAATTTGTATGGAAGCACAAAAGACCCTAAATACCTGAACAATACAGAGTAAAAAGAACAATGCTGGGGGCGGGGTTAACATCCCAGACACCAAGCTCTGCTATAGTACTAGAATGATCATATTAGCATGGTATTGGAACAAAAAGATATGCAGAACTAATGGAAGTGAAAGTAATTGAAGGTCAGTACAGGTGCAGAAAGTTGCAGCTGTCCGATACTTGTCTAATGAGTCAAAAATATGCACTAAAGAACAGACACCGTGTTTCATGAGTTGTGCTAGGAAAACGTGAGGTCCACATGTGTGATAATGAACCAGTACTCATATCTGTTCGAATTTCTTCTAGGCTCCACCCAACAGTTAACTACCAACAGCCAGATAAGAGTCTGGCTTGCTATAAAGGACTGTTTGAGATCTCTCTCTCTCTCTCTCTCTCTCTCTCTCTCTCTCTCCCTCTCCTTCTCTGTTCCCTTTCTTTTTCTGCCTCTACTCCCTTCTCACTCCCCTCTTCTTCTCATATCCCAAATAAACTTCATTTTATACTAGACCCATTAATGGCTGGTACCTCTTTGTTGGTGAGCGCCTCAACTCATGCCCACCAAGGCACCCCCTCTTGCCACATCATGCCACCCCATTACAAAATATATCAATTATCATCAATCAAGTAAATGTCCCCACAGACTTGCCACAGGCTAATCTGGTAAAGATATTTTCTCAGTTGAAGCTTTATTTCCCAGATGACTCTAGTGCGTGCCAAGTTGACATAAAACTAATGAGCAGAGTAGATAATATCATTTTACCATTTATTGGATTACATTACACACAACCACTAAAGCCATTTTCACAGAGACTGAAATGATAGTTGAAAAGACCTCTGAATACTGGCCTTTCCATCCCGCAATATGCAGTCTGGGGTGAAACGTGGGAAAAATTAAGACAGCTGAGTCAAGTCAAACCCCTGAATTCTCATCTACACATATGGGATTAAACAGTCTGATTATTCATTACCACCATGTCTTCTCTGCTATGATGGAAGTGGCCTACTCAAACCAGAAGCCCAAATTAAAACCTTCCACAAATCAGTTGCTTCCCTTCAGGTGTTATTCAGCTGTGAGGTGTGGTGTAAAGAAACAAACTTACCTAGATAAAACAGCCAAAAAGGGAATAAGAAAAGATAGAAATTATACAGGTAGAAGGCATGACATTCCCATTTGCCTATAATAAGGTTCAATACTTTTAAAAACATAAAGCATAAAACACTTAGACATGATAAGTACTTTAAATATGCCAACAGGGAGAAAACATTAAAATTTCATTATACTTTGTATATCCAGATGAAAATTTGATGACAGAAATTCAACAAAATAAGCCTATTTCAATTTGTTTCCATAATGCACAGTAAATATAAATAATTATATCAGGTGGTCAATATCTTTACAAAGATCATTTAAATTCAACACAGAAAGAAATGGAAGAAGATGCTAAGGTTTCGAATTAAGTCCATGTTACAGGATCAATAGTGTAACGACTACTGTCAAAAACAATACTGAAAGTCAATAGCATTCCTATCAAAATCACACACACACATACACACATATTGAATATATATGTTCACATGTATATAAACTCCAGTTTTATAAAAGTACAAAGGATAATAAATAGTCAAATAGATACTTGTCAATGAGACAAACAAATCTTACTTAGGAAGGATAATATAGGCAGTGTTGTAATAAATGATGTTAAGCAATATTGTAAAAACATCAGAATGAATCTACCAAAGTCAGGTACATAGAAATGTGATGAGGCAAAATAAGATACTTTGGGTGATTTAAAAATACAAAAACATATAATATTATTTTAATATATATATACCATAAAAAATATCATGGGTGCAACTATAAAACATTATCATGAGTGAGGTAACTCAGAAAGACGAACATGGTATGCACTCAATTATAAGTTGATATTAATGTTTAGTAAATAATAATCAAGCTACAATCCACCGACACAGAGAGGATAGAGAAATGAGTAACCACTATGTAGAAGCATGGTTCTCTCTAGAAATGGAAATAGAATAGATTTTGCCCATGAACTTGGGGCAGATGGGCACAGTCATGGAAGGGACCTGCTTGTGGGGCAGGAAGGATGGAAGGAAAGAGTACAAAGAGAGACAGATCAAATGGTGGGGGTTGGGGGGGGGCCTTGTGGAAAGTTGGTGCAATGTAAACTTCCTGGTAACCCTTTTGAGTACGCTCAGTAATGGAGTAAACATAGTCTTAACTGGAAGCCAGCCAGACAAGGCTTCCAGAGATGGTACTGGGTTGCGTTCACTTGAGCTGTTGGCCAAGGAGGTCCTGTGGAAACCCCTAAACAACCCAAGCTGATGCTAGGACAGAGGATCACTCTCTGAAAACTGGCAGGGGGACCCCACTGGCAAGAACAACATCCTCATAGGTCATTGAATATAGAAAGGTTGAGCTAGTACCCGCATGGAGCTTTCACCACTATGAACTAGTCTCTTTGACATAAGAAGGTACTCTCAAGGCTACAGAAACCTAGACTCTAACCCAGACACAAAATCCTCCACCTACAATCTGTCCTACCTGTAAGATGTGCTGGGGCAATGGTGGCTCAGAACTTGTGGGAGGGACCTATGTTTGGTTTAATTTGATGCCTTCTCCACAAGAGAGAGCCCATGCCCTACCATGGCTTGATGGCTAGGAACCTGGCAACTGGATACTACAGACCTGGAGTAGAACCAAACAAAACAGGCAGAAAAATGAGCCTTATTCATAGTGTCTTGTCCAGTCTACAACAGAGGCTCCCATCTGGCAAGAGATGAGAGCAGGTGCAGAGACCCACAGCCAGTCATTATGTGAAGAGATAGTCTAAACTGGAAAACACCATTCAAATATTGCTTTGTCCACACTATGCTGCCATATGAACCATGCCTCCTGGGCTTGTGCACACAATGTGAACGGTCTTTCGATTGTGGGTTTTATGCTACTCCATGCCATTGTTTCTTTTCTACATATGGATAAGGTCTGAGTGCCTCCAACAGAAACTGGAGAAAGCACACACTGGCAGCTTGACTGCACACCTGGAAACTCTAGAACAAAAAGGAAGCTAATGCACCCAAGAGGAATAGATGTAGGAAATAATCAAACTCAGGGCTGAAATCAACCAAGTAGAAAGAAGAAGAGCTATACAACGAATCAACAAAATCAGGAGCTCATTATTTGAGAAAATCAACAATATAGATAAACCCTTAGCCTGACTAACCAGAGGGCACACAGACAGTATCCAAATTAATAAAATCAGAAATGAAAAGGGACACACAACAACAGAAACAGAGGAAATCTAAAAAATCATCAGATCCTACTACAGAAGCCAATACTCATCAGAACTGGAAAATCTGGATGAAATGAACAATTTTCCAGAGTAATACCAGGTACCAAAGTTAAATCAGGATCAGATAATCCACCTAAACAGTCCCATAGCCCCTAAAGAAATAGCAGCAGTCATTAATAGTATCTCAACCAAAATAAAACCCAGGACCAGATGCGTTTAGTGCAGAATTTTATCAGACCTTCAAAGAAGACCTGATACTAATACTCTTCAAACCATTTCTCAAAATAGAAACAGAAGAAACACTACCCGATTTGTTCTATGAAGGCACAGTTATGCTTACACCTAAACCACACAAAGTCCCAACAAAGAAAGAGTACTTCAAATGAATTTCACTTACAAATATCGATGCAAAAATATGCAATAAAATTCTCACAAACTGAATCTAAGAACACATCAAAATGATCATCCATCCACGATCAAGTAGGCTCTATCCCAGGAATACAGGGATGGTTCAATATATGGAAAGCCGTCAGTGTAATCCACTATATAAACCAACTCAAAGAAAAAAAATACCACATGATCATTTCATTAGTCTGAGAAGCATTTGACAAAATTCAACACCCCTTCATGATAAAAGTCTTGGAAAGATCAGGAATTCAAGGACCATACCTAAACACAGTAAAAGCAATATACAGCAAACTAGTAGCCAACATCAAACTAAATGGAGAGAAACTTGAAGCAATCCCACTAATCAGGGACTATACAAGGCTGCCCACTCTCCCCCTACCTATTCAATATAGTACTGGAAGTTCTAGCCAGAGCAATTAGACAGCAGAAGGAGTTCAAAGGAATACAAATTGTAAAGGAAGAAGTCAAAATACCACATTATTTGCAGATGATAAGGTAGTATACTTAAGTGACCCCAAAAATTTCACCAGAGAACTCCTAAACCTGACAAACAACTTCAGCAAAGTGGCTGGATATAAAATTAATTCAAACAAATCAGTAGCCTTCCTCTACTCAAAGGATAAACAGGCTGAGAAAGAAATTAGGGAAATGACACCCTTCCCAATAGTCACAAATAATATAAAATACCTTGGTGTGACTCTAACCAAGCAAGTGAAAGATCTGTATGACAAGAACTTCAAGTCTCTAAAGAAAGACATTAAAGAAGATCTCAGAAGATGGAAAGATCTCCCATGCTCATGGATTGGCAGGATTAATATAGTAAAAATGGCTATCTTGCCAAAAGCAATCTACAGACTCAATGCAATCCCCACAAAAATTTCAACTCAAATTCTCATAGAGATAGAAAGAGCAATTTGCAAATAAATTTGAAATAACAAAAAACCCAGGATAGCAAAACCTATTCTCAACAATCAAAGAACTTCTGGATGAATCACCATCCCTGATCTCAAGCTGTATTACAGAGCAATAGTGATAAAAACTGCATTGGTACAGAGACAGGCAAGTTGATCAATGGAACAGAATTGAAGACCCTGAAATGAATTCACACACCTATGGTCACTTGATCTTTGACAAAGAAGATAAAACCATCCAGTGGAAAGAAGACAGCATTTTCAACAAATGGTGCTAGTTCAACTGGCTGTCAACATATAGAAGAATGCAAATTGTTCCATTCTCATCTCTTGTACAAAGCTCAAGTCCAAGCAGAACAAGGACCTCCATATAAAACCAGATACACTGAAACTAATAGGAGAGAAAGTGGGGAATAACCTCGAACACGTGGGCTCAGGGGAAATTTTCTAAACAGAACACCAATGGTTTATACTCTAAGATCAATAATAAACAAATGGGACGTCATAAAATTGCAAAGCTTCTATAAGGCAAAGGACACTGTCAGTAGGACAAAATGGCATCTGTTTCCTGCTTCTCTCCCTGCGATGTCTCATACCTACCAGATGAGAAGTAGCTGCAGTTTATCTAAAGCCACAAAACAGAACACTGGTTTCCTAAATCGCTTTTTAATTGTTAATATTCTGGGCATCCTTCCACTTGTGGGACAGATTGATAACTCCACTGCAACTTCAGCAAGGAGCTATGCAAGCTATCTTCTTGATTCCAGGAGGAAGAAGGGGAAGTATCAGAAATGTTACTAAGTTGTTACTTAATGTTCTCTGCTTCACTGCCTCCCAAGAGGAGGAGCCGGCAGCTGAGCATCCAGGCTAAAGCAGTGTGTCCTCCCCGGAGCTGGGTGGAAAGACCGTCGGGTAGGCTATTGAAAGACAGGCACAAGTGCTATAGAATGCAGCCACTGCAGATCTGGAAAAGTTTTGGCCCTGGACTGGTAACCTGGGCCAGAACACATTATGCTGTGTTCCTTTAAGACACTCAAACACTAAGGAAAGTGTTATTGTCACTCAAGACTCACTACCCAATCAGGATCTCCAGGCAGATCAGCCCTTGAAAAGACCGGGAATGTTCTTCCGGGTGCCTAGCTGCAGTTCCCCTTAGCTAAGCCGGCTTCAGTGGGTCTGTCTGATGTGCTCTGAGCCCTGCGGCTGGGTGCTGTGAGGTGAGCCCAGGCGAGCTCCGATGTTGCGACATGGTGAGCACAGGGTCACTCACTGCCCACAACGGGGAGAAGCAGGCAGCTGAGCCTCGGGAGCTGAAGTGTTGGGCTCTCCCGGAGGCTGGGTCAGAAAACAGCGGGCAGGCTGTCTGAGGACTGGCACAGGTGCTGCACAGTGAGCTCAGGGTCACTGTAAGCTATGGGGAGGAGCAGGGAGCTGAGCCGCGGGAGCTTGAGTGGGGGGTTAAGCAGCCTCCAGATGCAGCAACCTGTGAGATCCTTTGTGGTCCCAGACACTCCCTGGACCCGGTAGTGTCCTCTGAATAACTTCACTGTGGGGGTTGTATCTATGCAAAGCATTTAGAACAGGAACTTGTGTGTAGAAACAAGTTTGTCAGGATGCCAGACTTGGAAAGCCCCGGTTTCTGTAGTGTCTTCTACAAGTTCTATCCTTAGCATTTAACGTTTAGATGTACAATCCATTTGGAGTTAATTTTGAGGAGGTTGTAAAAGGCATCTCGGGCTGGTGAGATGGCTCAGTGGTTAAGAGCACTGACTGCTCTTCTAGAGGTCATGAGTTCAAATCCCAGCAACCACGTGGTGGCTCACAACCAACTACAATGAGATCTGATGCCCTCATATGGGTGTCTGAAGACAGCTACAGTGTACTTACATATAATAAATAAATAAATCTTTTTAAAAAAGCATCTCATGTGTTGGATAACACTCCAATATTAACCTGAGATGTAGAAGAGTAGAATTGATGATGTAAAGGATTTACCAATTTAGGAAATATTGACACCAAGTAGAATTTAGCAGAGGGAGGACTACCTCCCAAACACCCTCAGATAAATAGTCTACTAACCAGTCTGTTATAGATTAGGATGCTTCTGATACACATTCGTTCACCATCATAGTCTAGACATTTGGCTCCAAACCATGACAAAGGAGACAGACATCCTTTAATTACAACTAGCCACTAGTCAAATCCTCCTATCAAGAATGGGCCTCTAACAAGCTTTTCAGAGGGGGCAATACAGGATCACAACCTTGGTGTGCCATAAAGGTCCAGTTTGCTTCTTGAGAAAAGCATAGTGTTGGACATGGGGGCAAGACTACACCTGGTGACAGCCATTTGAAAAGGAAAAGCATTGTCATGTTAAGGGCTGTCCTGATTATGCAAGAGTTTCCCTGAGGCACTTCATGTATGGAGAAGGAATATAATTCTTTCTCAACCTAGGAAGGCCGAGGTCTTGGGAGTTCTCCCTAAGGCCTCAGTGTATTGAGAATAAAGCACAGTCCCTTCTCTAAATCCAGGGATATGCTTGGGAGAGCTGGTAATGGTCTGGGGCCAGGGCCTTTGGGAGGGGCTGCTTCAGATCCTCTGAATTCAGCTCTATCCATCCCATGGGGCTGTGGTTATCAGTCCTAAGGCCAGGGTAGGCTTGGCTTGTGCCTTCAGACCAGAACAGGAGAAACAGTTTCTGATGTTTTTGAGACACCCTGTGTACTTCTGGGAAGCCTTGTTTTATTAGATTCCTCCTCCCTTTGTCCCATTGTATGACAGTTTCTGCTGACGTCATAGAAGTCTCCCATTTCTATCCACTTTTCTCCTGTAAGTAGTATACAAGATGCTATTCTTCACAGGCTTACTTGGCAAACTGCACTGTTCCTGCAAGCCTTCCCCACCCCAGCTTTTATGCTTTCTATTTGTCTATTTTTTCTTTTTCATCATTTGAGTCCTTCCAGTTAGGACCCTGTAACTGAAGAATGACCTGCTACTTCAGGGCACTGCTGTACTTAAAAAATAATTCTGGGAACAATCTTGCTGTGTAATCTCCCATCTGTTAAGTGGCTAGAGTTGTAGTCTTCAATCTGTATTTAAATTGTTCAAAATATAACCTAGGGCCTGACCCTAAAAGTGACTTAAGGGTGACAGCCAGTGTGGAATACACAATCTCTTCTCAGCTGTCTCTTTGAGCATTAGCCAGCGCTGCAGGCATGCTGTCATTAAAGAGATTTCCCTTAATCTTTTAGTTGTGTCTGGAGCGATTTCTCCTTGAGAAGGCAAATTAATTCCAGAACAGCCTAATCTTCATCCTTTTAGAAAAATGTTTCTGAGACAAGCTATGTTGGTTCAGGTTGCCTTGATTTCATTCTGTTCCTCCCTAGGGTAATGACCTTGCTTCCCACTTGATGAAAATCCTAAATTCTTTAAAAGGTTGTACCACAACAGCATTTTAAAATTATTCAATTGAGTCATGCAATAAACTGTCCATTTCAGTAACAAAAAAAGAGTTTACGTGTGGATTATGGCATCTGCCTTCTGACAGAGAACAGAAGAAACAGTTTACTGCGTGCACTGCGGAGAGAAACAGGGTAAGCAATAGCTAGATCACAGTAAAGGTTTAAGGGAGTCAGTTTCAGGGGTCACCAGTAAGAAGGATCTATATGTTTTTTCAGTTATATTTATCTCTTTTAAAAAGTTAATTGTTGGTATTATCTTTAAATTTCATTTTCTTTATGCTTCACTGTGCTAATTTCTTATTTTTTTCTATTCTCCAATGCTTCTGAGTCATTAAGAATTTCATTCCTCTTACATTGGCCAAGGACAAGGAAATGGGCTTCAGGCAAGAATATAAATCTTCAGCTAGAACAAACAAGTAATTTCAGAAATCTAAATTTTAGGCTAGAACAAAGAAGTAGGCTTCAGACATGAAAATGACTTTGGGCTAGGACAGGGAAGTAGTCTCAGGTATTTTGGTCATCCCGATAAGCCCTTAGAAATAATGATCACGAGAATGATCAGGGAACTTTGTTTATTGCCTTGCTTGTTCTTTAACTATTTGTGTTTATTGTGTTGCTTGTTCCTGGACTATTTGCATCTATTGTGTTGCTAGTTCCTCAACCTAGAACTGACCTGATTACTTGCATGTAATTAAAATGGTTTAAAAGCAGAGGAAAAAAAAGAATTTCATTCCTTTTACTCAAGAGCTTTCATGTTTGTTTCTGTTTAGAGCAACAACTCCTGTACCTCAGCCTTTCCTCATGCTATGTACTTAAGACTTGCTTTGAACACCTAATCCTACCTCTGCTGCCCAGTGCCTGAAAGACAGTCCTGAAACTCCTTTCAGGCCAGGCCCTGACTGGTCAGTGCAAAGAAGACACCAGTGAATGAGTGTCCTCTAACCTCCCTGGATTCTTGAGGGGAATTAGAAATAAGGAGGGACCTGTATAAGAACTGAGTTCACTGACCTGTTTTGAAGCTGGTCACAACTCAGAAAGGAACAGGGAGGAAGGAAGGTGAGAACTTCCTGCTTTGACAGTAGCTGGCATTAGCAGTGAGTAGTGTAGTAATCAGTTTTAGAAGATCAGTAAAGCCGGGCAGTGGTGGCACACACCTTTAACCCCAGCACTTGGGAGGCAGAGGCAGGCGGATTTCTGAGTTCGAGGCCAGCCTGGTCTACAGAGTGAGTTTCAAGACACCCCGGGCTATAAAGAGAAACCCTGTCTCAAAAAACCAAAAAAAAAAAAAAAAAGTAAAAGAAAGAAAAAAGATCAGTAAAAGTCCAAACTGGCCATTTTGGGGAGTTCACAGGCCAGGGCAAGCGAGAACCTAGATGAGGAACTGAACTTATTTCTAGAAACCAGATTTCTGTAGTTAAACTGGTTCACCCAACACAGAAAATCTGGACAAACTGGTGTGGCTGTGCATAATAGAAATGTTATTTTTTCTGTCTGAAAATGCACAACCCGAGAGAAAGGTGTGAATAACTAGTCTGGTGTGAATAATTCTTGGTATGCTCTAATACATATGTCTAGCCCCTGAAGAATAGTGGATCATAAAGCCTGTTTCAACTTTTTAAAATAATTTTTAAGATTATAATGAAATCATTTCAACCTTCTCATTTTTTCCTATTGTTAAGTCTCAAACCTTGGGGAAAATAGCTGAGGTCCCTATTCAACAAATCAAAGCAGAGCTGGCTGTCAGGTTTCCCAGCATTCCTTGGTCTCTGTCACAAGGTCTGACTGGCATACCCTGCCCTCTAGGCCAGGGGTTGGGCTGTCCTTCTCTCAGCTGCCCTTCCTTATGTGATCCAGCCATCTTGGTTACCTGGTCTTTTTCATGTGTCCTTTCCCCTCCTGTCCTCTTAGGTCTGATTCTCTCCCTCTCCCTTTCACCCTGTCCTGACATGGCTCAGGGCCATGACCACTCTGGGCTCTCCCAGATGCCCCTGCCTTGCTGTGCTCTCCCTTTTACCTATAACAGACTTTCTATTCCACGGTACCTTGGTGCAGCCATGTCCTTTCCTTTTATTTCATTTTTCTTTGTTTTGTTTTCTTTTTTTATTGGCTATTTGATTTATTTACAATACAGATGTCATCCCCTTTCCCCATTTCCCCTCCCTAGAACCCCCTATTCCATTCCTCCTCCTCCTTTATGCTTTTATACCATTTTGATTACATGCATGTATTAAGGTCAGTTCTAGGTTGAGGGTCTAGTAATACAATAGATGCAAATAGTCAACGTTAGTATTTTGTCTAAACTCCACCTCCACAGTTATCTGGCAACAGCCAGGTATGCTCCTCCTCACAGTTACCTGGCAACAGGCAGGTAGGCCTCCCCACTATAAAAGGGGCTGCCTACCCCCTCCTCCCTTTCTTGCTCCCCTTGATCCCCCTGCCTGCATGTTCTCTGCCCTCTCTCCCCTCCCCCCTTCCCTTCCTCCTCTCTCCAAGTGGTTATTGCCGGCCTCCTCTTCTCCGGCCTCCTCTTCTCCCGCCTCTCCCACTCTCCACCCTGAATAAATCCCTCTTGTGGAACAGTTTTGTCTGGCTTATCTGTCTAAGCTACCTGCAAAAATCTAACAGTCAAGGAATAAGCAAGACAATAAAAACAAATAGTCAAAGATAAAGCAAGGCATTAAACACAATTACACGAATATTGTTTCTAAGGGCTTATCGGGATGACCAAAATATCTGAGCCAACTTCCCTGTCCTAGCTTAAGGTCATTTTCATGTCTGCAGCCTACTTCCTTGTCTAGCCTAAAATTTAGATTTCCATCTGAAATTACTTCTTTGGTCTAGCCTAATATTTAGGTTCCTGCCCGAGATTACTTCTTTGGTCTAGCCTAAGATTTAGGTTCCTGCCCGAGATTACTTCTTTGGTCTAGCCTAATGTCAGATTCCTGCCTGAAGCCTACTTCCTTGTCTTTGCCTTTCACATCTCATTTACTGCTCCTTGCTTTTAAATTCATGGCGACTCTTTGCTTTAATTGTGGTTACTGTTTGATTTGGCTGAAGGTGAGCTACAGGACTTCTAAGATATGAGGTAGAGGTGGCTGCACTAGACATTCAGTCTGTAATGGTATGTGCACACAAAGGACCCTGTGCCTTGAAGATCAACAGGAAATACTCTCTGTGTTTTCCAAAGCACTGCTCACAACAGACCACACCAGGCCCAATGATTCCCCATGAGGTTTATTCAGGAGAAAGAGTAAAGGTGAATTCAAGAAAGGATTTTTGGGGTCACTCATGTATACTATCATATTATCTGCCAATTGGGTTATTTTGAGTTCTTCCTTTCCAAATTATATCTCCTTGATCTCTCTCTGGTGTCTTTGCTCTAGTTAGAACATCAAAGACAATATTGAATATATTTGCACACAGTGAACAGTCTAGTCTTGTTCCTGATTTTAATGGAATTGTTCTGATTTCTTTCCATTTAATTTGTTGTTGAGTATAGGCTTGCTGTAAATTTCCTTTATTATGTTTAGGTGTGTCCTTTGTATCCACAATCTTTCCAAGACTTTTACCATGAATTGGTGTTGGTTTTTGTCAAAGGCTTGGTCCATGTGTAATGAGATGATCTTGTGGCTTTTTTTTTCCTGTCAGTTTATTTATATGGTGGATTACATTACTGATTTTCGGATGTGGAACAATGCTTGCATTTCTAAGATGAAGCGTACTTGAACATTTCTGTTTTTTGATTAAGTATTGATTTAAGTATTTAATTGAGTATTTATGCATCTAGGTTCATGAGCGAACTTGCTCTGTTATTCTTTCTTTGTTGAGTATTTGTGTGCTTTGGGTTTCAGAGTTTCTTTGGCTTTATAAAAAAAAATAGGGTAATGTTCCTTCTGTTTATATTTTGTAGAATATTCTGAATAGTATTGGTGGTAAGTCTTCTTTGAAAGTCTGGTTGAATTTTGCACTAAAACCATCCACCCCTGTTTTCTTTGTTAGTTTTTTGTTGTTGTTGTTTGTTTTGGTTTTTTATTGTTTTTTGGTTGGAAGTCTTAATGAATTTTTCTATTTCACTAGGAGTTATAGGTCTACTTAAATTGTTGACTTGATCTTCATTTAACTCTGTTAAGTAGTACCTATCAAGAAAATTAACCATTTCTTTCAGATTTTCCAATTTGGTAGAGTACAGGTTTTTAAAACTTGTCCTTATAATTCTCCGGATTTCTTCATTGTTGTGGTTTTTTTTTTCTTTTTCTTCTCTCTCTCTCTCTCTCTCTCTCTCTCTCTCTCTCTCTCTCTCTCT
>NW_021604965.1:483149-485726 GCF_004785775.1 Grammomys surdaster
TCTCTCTCTCTCTCTCTCTCTCTCTCTCTCTCTCTCTCTCTCTCTCTCTCTCCCTCTCTCTCTCTCTCTCTCTCTCTCTCTCTCTTGGTATTTTTAGACAGGGTTTCTCTTTATAGCCATGGAGGCTGTCCCAGAATTCACTCTGTAGAACAGGCTGGCCTCGAACTCAGAAATCGCCTGCCTCTGCCTCCCAAATGCTGGGGTTAAAGGCATGCACCACCACTACCTGGCTTCACTTCTCATTTTTTTTAAATTTGCATATTCTTTCTCTTCTTTTAGTTATTTTGGATAAAGGTTTGTCTGTTTTATTCTTTTTCCCAAAGAATCAACTCTGTTTTATTGATTCTTTTAATGCTCTCTTGGTTTCTTCTCAAGTGATTTGGGCCCTCTTTCGCTGTCTTCTCCTCATAGATGTGCTTACTTCTCTTTGTTCTAGAGCTTTCAGGTGTGCCATTAAGTTGCTAGGAAGAGATTTCTCTAATTTTTTTACTATTTTACTTTCATTGTGTCCCATAAGTTTCAATATGTTATCTATTCATCTTCACTTAATATTAGAAAGTCTTTAATTTTTTTCTTTATTTCTGTTTTGACCTGTTTTTTGTTCAGTAGAGAGTTGTGCAGTTTCTCTGAGATTTTAAGCTCTGCTGGTTCACTTTTTGATAATGTTCAGGTTTAATTCGTGGTAGTCTGATGGGACGCAGGGGATTCTATCAGTTTTCTTGTGTCTGTTGAGACTTGCAGTGCTTGTCATCAATTTTTGTGAAAGTTCCATGAGTTGATAGGAAAAGGGTGTATTCTTTTGTGTTTGTGTGGAATATTCTGTAACTAGAAGTTGGGATCATTAGGTTTCTGATATCAGTTAGCTGGAGCATTTCTCTCTTTTGTTTTTCTCTAGAGGGCCTGTCAAATGCTAACAGTGAGGTATTGAAGCCTCCCACTATAATAAGTGCTTGAAGATCAATGTGGGATTTAAGCTGTAGAAGTGTTTCTTTTACAGCAGTGGGTGCTCTTATGTTTGTGGCATGGATGTTAAAAATTTAAATGTTATCTTGGTAGATTTCTTTGATCAATATGTAGCATCCTTCTTCATTTCATTTCATTAATTTTTATATGAAGTCTCTTTTCTTAAATATTAAAATGGCTATACTAGCTTGATTCTTAGATCAATTTCCTTGGAATATCCAGGACTTCCTGAAGGTGGCCCACCATTTTTGCATGGTCTGTGATGGGTGAGTTCAATGACAAGATTCCAAAGAGACTTCACCTCAGGATTGCTTCTTGCAGCTGATATTTCTTTCCTGTCATTATTAAATTAGTATAACAATCCCTGTGCATTAGCCCAGCCTATTGATCAGATTTCCAGATCAACATAAGCATGAACTTTCATTAATCAATAATGTTTGGATGAATTAATGATTTTATAGAATTTCTGACTTAATTCAGTTAATTTTAGGAAGAAAGTTTTAAGACTTGGTTTTAGTTGCTTGGCTAGAAAGATATAACAAAGTTAAAATCAAGACTAGAATGTGCCCACTTCTCATAATAGTAAGTAAAGATTGAATAATAAGTAATAAAATGAGCTTTCATCATTACAGTAAAAAGAGAAATAGACTTCGGACAAATTTACGTTCAAGGAAAAACATTTAGGTCGAAGGATAAAGTCACATGGGTGCACTATGATAGGACAAGGCCATGTAAAAACTGTTACTTTGAACTTATAACCAGCATATTATAATGAAACACTGCTTTGAACTTAATATCAACATCCTTCTGTAACTACCATTTTACATACCATCTTATCCCTGAGGTAGTTTTCTAAAGAACTTTTTGTCTAAGAAGGTATAAAAGGAGATAAAGTTGTCTAAGAAGATATAATAATAAAGAATGCCAGAGAAAAGAAGTAAAGTTGTTGGATGGATGGTTTGGCTTGGGGAGCTCTGTCCCATCCATCTATCCATCCTTCCATTCGTCCATCCATCCATCCATCCATCCATCCACCCACCCATCCATCCATCCATCCATCCATCCATCCATCCATCCATTATCCATCCTTTATCCATCCATCCATCCATCCATCCATCCATCCATCCAAATGTATATATCTGTCTGTCTGTCTGTATGTATGTATGTATGTATGTATGTATGTATGTATGTGTGTATATGTAAACATGCATGAATACCTGTGGCGTTGATTGTGACAAATGGTCAGGCCCACCAGAGTGTGGGTGTATAAATGTATGTGTGTCTGCGCATATTTGCCTGTATAAAGCATTTTGATTTTTTTCTTTTCCTTCCTGTCCGGTTCAAAAAAGTTAACTACTCAGGCCTGCAAAGGGCTCATTGCTGGATGACCAGAAGAAGAAGCATTAGCAATAAATCCTTTACTGAATTCCCTTTGTTAAACAACATGTGCTAATTGCCAGATATTAACACTTATTTAAGCACAAGTAAGAAAGAATTAAGTTTTTAGTATAGAACAGTAATAAAGACTTAAGTTTTCAGCACTAGTGAAGCACAGAACTGTAACAGAGAATTATAAAATAAAGGTACAGCATTTAATAAAGCCTAGAGATTTAT
>NW_021604966.1:0-334 GCF_004785775.1 Grammomys surdaster
AACTCAACAGAGCTCTCCTTTGGGACCTCAGCATTGGAATTAAAGCTGGGTGTCACCTTGCCTGGCCTAACTGTGGCTTAAAAGTCGTTAATTCAGGAGCCCAGTGGTGTTAGCAGCACACACCTTTACTCCCAGCAATCAGGAAGCAGAGGGGTTGGATCTGAGTTCAAGGCCAGCCTGATCTACAGAGACAGTTTCAATAACAGCCAGGGATCCCTAGAGAAACACTGTTAAAAATACAAATATAGTCCAAGTCAAGAGTCTGATATTTGGAAAAGGGGGAGGAAAGAGAGAGAGAGAGAGAGAGAGAGAGAGAGAGAGAGAGAGAGAGAGA
>NW_021604966.1:344-8222 GCF_004785775.1 Grammomys surdaster
AGAGAGAGAGAGAGAGAGAGAGAGAGAGAGAGAGAGAGAGAGAGAGAGAGAGAGCGCTGAGTTCTGAGTTCCTGGGCCCCTTGTTTCTTTAGCTTACTCTACCTATCCATCCTCACCAAAGAACTGAGCATGGACAGGGAATATCCCAGCTGTAACTCTCAACTGTCCTTTTGTCTTTTCTTAGGCAAAAGAAATACTTTTGTAAGGATCTTTCTCAAAGCTAAAAGGCTGGCTTCCAATTCGTTGTTGAAAGAGGATTCAGTTTTGGCTGCTTTAGAAAGCATGTAGTCCAGAGATTAGAGGTATACACCATCACAGCTGCCAAAGGTTTTAAGTGATGTAGTCAGCCGGGCGGTGGTGGCGCACGCCTTTAATCCCAGCACTTGGGAGGCAGAGGCAGGCAGATTTCTGAGTTCGAGGCCAGCTTGGTCTACAGAGTGAGTTCCAGGACAGCCCGGGCTATAAAGAGAAACCCTGTCTCCAAAAAACAAAACAAAACAAAAAGTGATGTAGCCAGAGAGGGCAATGTCTTAGTGCCTGGGTGAAGAGAGTCCTAATTAAGAGCTTAAATAGTACTGTTATCAATAGGATGGAATTCTGTATGGAACACTCAGATGCCTCAAAACACCAAAGGATAAAGGTTAGGGGGCTTCACAGGGGGTTTCGAGCAGGGACCTGAGGATGAATAGGAACATGTATGTTTAGTGAACGCCCAGATTTGTCTCTACCTATGACAAAGAACCATGGGTATAGGGGCAGTGGGAGCTTGGGATGTTTCTGGGGGACTCTAAAGCTAAAGATTCACTAAAGATGGCTTCCTAGGTCAATCTTCAATTGTGTGTGTGTGAGGTGAGGGGGGCAGAGAAAACCAGGTGTAGTGGTCCACATCTTTAATCCAGCAGTCTGGAGGTAGAACTCAGAATTCTAGGCTAGGCAAGGCAACACGTGAGACCCTTGTCTATCTCAGTTTTAAAAAAAAAAAAATGGTGTGTGTGTGTCTGTGTGAGCTTCCTTGGTAATTTGTGACTTTAATCCCAGCAGTTGGGGAGGAAGAGGTGGGATCCAGTTGTTGACTCTGAACATGGTAGTTGGAGGGCCTCAGAATCTGAGATCCACTGTCTGGAACAATGTCTGACCAGAGTCGAGCCTCCAGTTCTTTTTGAGACAGAGTTTCTTGTCCCAGTCTAGCCTCAAACTGGCTATGCAGCCTCCCATAGTTCTGCCTTCTCTTGAATTCTGTCATGATGGACATGCACCACTGGATTACACACACCTACCTGATGTATTGCCATGCTGGACAAGCACTCTAACACCTGACACCCAACTCCCAGGCTTTGAGCTCTGACCTCTGTCTTTTTTCTTCCACAGACTGTAAACTCATGTGACATCCTGTAAGTATGGTACTTTGTAAATAATTGTCAGTAAAGGCAGGGGGGATGGGTGAGTGCTCAGATTCTGCCCTGGATAAGGCGACAGACACTTACTTCATGACTCCTTTGCTGAAACCATAGCCCCTCTCACCTAATCCAACCTAGGGATTTGCAGGTCTGTAACTGCTGCTAATCCTCAACCTTTCATAGCTGGAGAGGGAAGTCAAATGAGCAATGTCCCACTCCTGCCTCCCATGTAAGATCAGCATCCTGACCATTCTGCCTGAGGAACGATGGCACACTGCCCTGATGAATCTGAACTCAGGTCTCAAGTCCAGATCCTAATTCATCCCAGTGGACCTAGGATGGATCTGTACCCCACACCCACTAAGGGAGGCTGGCAACCTGAGGGCCTAAGTGTCTAGGAAAGCAGGGACCCTTTGGTTGGACACACTGATGCCATTAGTTTCTCACCATGTCCGTTTGTCCTTCTAGAAACTGTCCCAAAGGATTCAGATGCTGTGACAATGAATGCTGCCTAGAAAGAAAGGTCTGGAAATCTGAAAATGCACCCTTCTGGTAAGCCATGGTCACCAGTTTTAGGCATCCTTCACTGAGGGCTGAGTCCTCCTGAAATAAGGTGGGGGAGGTATGGTAATGGAGTATGAACTAGGCACTTATCACAAACCATCCCCAAACTTCCTAGGATCCTGTTCCTGATCTTACTGGTCCTGTTACTCCTTTTGTACTTCTGTGGCCTAGTGGGGTACTTTTGTTCCAAGAACAGAGAACTCCAGCATGAGGTCAGAAGAGTGGATCATCAGACACCTCCAGAACCCCCCTCCATTGCTCCCCTAGAGAGCATTTGTGTCACCTGCTTGGATTCTCCACCACCCTACTTTGAGGTGGGTCTTTCTGTCCTAATACCTGATGTGTTTCATAGCTGGCTGTCCACAATGTGGAAATAATGGATGGGGGGCCGGAGTATAAGGGATTGGGGAGGACTCTGCCAACCATATGTGTCATTGTTCACCCAGACTGTAAATAAAACAAGTACCCCTTTTCTCCATCAGGTTGTTCAGATGCCACCTCCCACAGAACCACCTCCTCCCTACAGCCTCAGGCCTGAGGTTCCTTCTGTCCAGATGAGAGGGACTGGCTATGCAACGCTTTGAGCTACCTTGCACACAAACCTCTTGGATCAAGCCCACGACCCTGGAATGACTGCCTACTGTATCATGTCTCTTGTCCTTTGATTTAATTTATAGTTTTTACATACCACTGGCCTCCTGCCCTTTTGTCTTCAGAGCTGACCTGGATCCATGGCCTCTGTCCTACACTATAGCTCCTTGAAATTTTGGAAGATTTGGGGGTACCTTTATTAGATGTAGAGAGATCATTGCTAGTGGACTGTCATTCTTGACTGGACATCTCCGTCAGCCATCCTACAGAAGCACTTCTGTTTCTGGAAGAGATTGAAGATTGAGCTGCACAGACTCTGAGTCATCTTCCAACCATACCTGGGCAGAGAGGACCTCGCTGGACCTCTATAGCAATGCAAACAACACAAGCACTGAGTTTCAATGGCTGGCTGCTAAGTGCTGATGAAGACAGACTCAGAGGCTAAGGAAACACTTGCAGCTTCTTCCAGTGGTGACTGACTGACTGACCCCCTGCTGGGAGGACTGAGCATCCAAGAGGGGAATGAATGTTAGAGGGAGAGAAGTGGATGCTGACAGGAGGGTGCCCTGCAGGGAAAGGAATACAGTCATGATGGAGGCAGGGTGGGCAGACAGGTGTCTGTGTTGCTGTGGGTGGCTTTCAAAATAAAGTCCCAGAGCTGGGCTTGTCCCTGAAGGAGGAAGTCACCTCAGCCTGCTTGTCACTTAACTGATAATGGTGTAGGGCTATCGATTCAGTGTCATGGCCTGCATAGTGTGGCTTTTCTGACAGTGAGTGGATGAAATTTTTTTTGGGGGGGGGGATTTCAAGACAGTGTTTCTCTGTATGTCTCTGGCTGTCCTGGAACTCACTCTGTAGACCAGGCTGGCCTTGAACTCAGAAATCCACCTGCCTCTTCCTTCCAAGGGCTGGGATTAAAGGTGTGGGCCACCACTGCCCAGTGAAATATTTTATTATAATTATAATGTTCATCTGGGTTCTGTAGGAGTCAGATCCTAGAACTGGTGTCCCTGATGGTTATGAGCTGCCACGTGGGAGCTGGGAATCGAACTGGGGTCTTGAAGAGCAGTCTATGTTCTTAACTACTGAGCCATCTCTCCAGTCCCCTGAGTGAGTTTATTCCCACTCCAGTGTAGTTACTACTGTGGGTGAGAGTCAGGTTTTCAGAGGTGACTTTGCACTGTCCATTCTTATAAATGTGTTTATTTATAATACCACTACTCTAGTCTTCCTGTCCTGGGAATCCAGGATGAGTCCAGGTGCAGTGACACTTCTAAGGATAAGCCTGCAGAAAGACCACATACCAAGCTCACAAAGATGCAGATGTGCTTCTTCAGGTGTACTGGACCTTGGGGCGTGAAACAATGGTCCACCTCCATTCACTATGGGAGCTTGTCCTGTCACACAGGCACCCACACTGAACACCCATCCCCTAAGGATGAAGGATCTGTAATGGCAACCTACATCGTGTCTGTCTTATAGGGAGAAAAGAAAAGTTTTGTAAAATAAATCATTATATTGCTATAAATCTATGTGTTCCTTTGCATGTCTATTAAGGTCTAGAAGAGCTAGGTGCTGTGGTGTAGTCCCAAGTTTGTCAGGAATGTGAGGCAGGAGGATTGCATATCTGAGTCTAGCCTGAGGTACCATGAGTTAAAGTCATGGTGGGAAGAGTGGCTGAGAATATTGCTCAGTGGTAGAAAATTTGCCCAGAATGTGCAAGACCGGGAGTTCAGTCCCCAGTTGCTGCCGCAACAATTCTAGAAAGGTCTGAGAGCTACTGGGAGCAGAAAGCACATGCCCAGCTGAGAAGATTTAAAAAAAAATCTCATGACAGGGTTTTTCTGTGTAGCCCTGGCAGTCTTAGACTCCCTCTGTAGACCAGGCTGACTTCAAACTCAGAGGGATCCACCTGCCTCAGCCTCCCCACTGCTGAGATTAAAGGTGTGCACCACCACTGCCTGGTTTAAGATTTTCTTTCTATTCTATATTAGTGTTTGCCTGTGTGTGTATCTGTGTACCAATGTGCATGCTGTACTCTAGGAGGCAGGAGTGGGCATCAGATCCCCTGGAATTTGGGCTCCAGACACTTTGTGGGTGCAGGAAATTGATCATGGGTCCTACGAATAGTGGCCAATGTTCCAAATGCTAAACCATCTCTAGAGCTCAAACTGTATATTTTGTAATGTTTAGCATTGCTTGAGGCTTTTTTTCTCCAATTAACAAGTCTTGCTTTTGGAAATTTGGTGTATGTGTTTACAGAAATTTTTATGGGCATATTTAATTTACAAAGATCTGGGGATACAGCTCAGTGGTAGAGTGTCTAACATGTTCATGGCTCCAGGTTTAAACATTAGCACCGGAAAATACACACTATGTCAAGTTTGATCCATGATGATTGGTATAGTTTCCACCCCTGTTATGAAGACAGACAAGTAAGACTGACAGGTAGCACAGATGGCATGTATGCCATCCTGAGGAATAAGTTAGCAGTGTCCATGGAAAGGCCCAGATGTCTGGGGACACAGGAAAAACATTGGTGCCCATGTTTTCAGCCTCTGAGACTCATGAGCTCTGGGTACAGCGTGGATGAGAAACTGAGCTGCAGCATGGTTAGCTGTGGGCTGGGTGAGCTGTTTGCCTGTGACTGAGAAACCATCCTTTATGGAGAATGAGCAGATCAAACGTGTGAATGAATGATGAGAGACAGTGGGTGAAGGAAGCAGGAAGTTTATGTGTGTGAGGGGGTGAATGAGATCTGCCTCCAAGTGCACAATCTTGCAGCTTAGTTGGCTCCTAGGAGCAGCCCTTTGACCTGGGAATAGGGTCTCCTTAAGAGGAGTTCCTCAAGGATGTTGGGGAGACACACTGAGGAGAGCTAAGGGAGCATGCTCCAGGGACAGAGGGAGGAGGAACTGGAGCAGCTGGGCAAGGGGAGAGAGGACAGCAGCAGGAAGGGCTGAGATCCAGGGCTCTCCTGGTTACTTCCTGCATCAGACACCACCAGGTCTGTTTTCCCACTGTGCAAGGAAAAGATTAGCCCCTTCCCAAGACTCTGATAGATTTTACATCCCTCCCTCCCTATCTCTGACCTCTCTCTCTCTTTGTTTTTCAAGACAAGGCTTCTCTGTATAGCCCTAGCTCTTCTGAAACTCACTCTGTAGACCAGGCTAGCCTTGAACTCAGGTCACCTTAGTCTGCTCCCTCAGTACTGGGATTAAAGGTGTGTACCACCAGGCCCAGCTAAGACATACCTTTTTGATTCCGTTTTGAGAAGAACTGTGTGGGAGGATGTGGCTGTCACCTTAAGCCCGGCAGCTTTTCCTGTGCCCCCCTCACTCCTGTCAACTTGACACAATCTAGACTCCTCAGGAAAGTCTCCACTAGGAAATACCTCTGTACAACTGGCTGTAGGCAAGGCTATAGGGCAACAAAACAAAACAAAACAAAAACAAAAAACCGTGATTGAGGGCCCAGCCCATTGTGAGTGAGGTCACCCCTGGGCTGGTTGTCCTGGGTTCTATAAGAAAGCAATTTGAGCTTGGCATGATGGTACATGCCTTTAATCTCAGCACCAGGGACAGAGGCAGGCCTTTGATTCTGTGAGTTCAAGGCCAGCCTCAAAGGAAGTGTTCTGGGACAGCCAGAGAAACCCTGTCTGAGGGGGAGGGCAGTAGAGAAAGTGTTAAGTTTCAATGCTGGGAGAAAGGGCTGAGGTGCCTATTTAACATATTAAAGTGGACCTGGCCTCCAGGCTCTCCCAGCATCCCTTAGTCCTTACCTGTTACCTGGTATGGCTGGTACCCAGCCCTCTGCCCTGAACTCTGCTGCACAGAACTGGGCTGCCCTTCCTCCAGATGTTCTTCCTTATATAATTCAACCATTTTAGTTACCAGATTGTTTTGTACCTTTGTCCTCTTGGCTGATTCACCTATTCCTCCTCCTGTCCTGTGTTGGTGTTCTGCTCCCCTGTTTCTGTCACCAACCCCACATGGCTCAGGGTCACTGTGACTCTGGACTTTCCCAGATGTTCCTGTCTCTGTCTATGCTTTACTTTTTGTCTGTAGTGGACTTCCTCCTCCATCATACCAGAGACGGGGGTGGGGGGAGGGTGAGGGGGGAGGAAGTTGGAGAGAGAGAGAGAGAGAGAGAGAGAGAGAGAGAGAGAGAGAGATTTGAAAAAGCCCAGTTTGCTGCACCCCACCATGGCCTCTGCCATCAGCTCCTTCCTCCAGGTTCATACCCTGTCTGTGTTCCTGTCCTGACTTCCTTCAGTGGTAGACTATAACATGGAGATTCAAATCAAATAAACCCTTTCCTCCCAACTTGCTTTTGGTCATGGTGTTTCATCATAGCAATAGTAACCCTAACTGGGACATCCTCCTAACCTCCCACCTCTCACTGTGGGCACCATCTGCTGCTATGGTCCAAGTGAGTCAACCTCCATACTGTCTGTTCTCCAAGACCTCCAGACCCCCACCTTAATGCCTTGAGAGTCAGCTTGCTTATCTCATTGTAACTACAACTGTCCAGCATCTAAAGTCTTCCTGACTCTTCCTCCATCCTGCTCATCTAGGAAGAATCCAAACTCTGAATGAATCGGTTTTTTTCCAAGAACCAGCATACCTGTGTAAGTAGACTCACTTTCAAATCCAGCCCAGGTGTCCCCCGAGGCACCCACTCCTCCAACACACTCCAGAGTCTCTCAAGGCAACTCGACCAGATGTGCCTTCTCAGACCTCTTGTACCCCAGTCTCAAATTCATCTTAGGAAAAGACAGAAGTCGTCTTGGCCTGATGGTGCACTTCTTTAGTTCCAGCAGTTAAGAGCCAGGAGTGAGCAGTTCTGGGAGTTTGAGGCCAGCCTGGTCTACACATCAACTTCAAGGCCAGGTAAGGCTATATATAGGACAACCCATCCTATCTCAAAACAAAACAAAACAAACAAAGGAAAGTATCTCACCAAGGCTACATAATTTCTGCCTAAGCCTGCACAGATATGCAGCCTTGGAATGCAGCTGGCCCCTGGGTACCCCTCCCATTCCCAACTCCCTCCCAGGACTCACTCCTGTGATTTCCTTGCTATTATGAAGGCTTGGACTTTTTATAACTTGCCCTGCCACCAACGTCTCTGAGAACCTCAGTCCCCTGCCCTGCTGGCCCACCTCTCCTCTCCATCTTGTCTCCCTTTATGTTCACACTACTACAGGACATAACTTCCATCCTGGTCATGTGACCCTCATTCTGCTGTAACCAATGTTGGTTTCCTGATCTCCCCTTTCATCAGCATCTGACCCACAAGACCAGTGTTCCTGCTCCAACAGCTT
>NW_021604967.1:0-8071 GCF_004785775.1 Grammomys surdaster
GGACTTCTGATATAACTAGGGTTCACCAATAGCCTCTCATAGGCTCTCTTCATGGTGACAAAGCTCACCTTCTTTACGTGAATCCGTTATACCTTAGCCATCAACTACAACTGAGACTGCACCTTCACCACTGGCCTACCCTTGCATCTCACAGTACCAAGCCTTAGCTGCTCTCCAGGAACATTTCATACTTTCAAAACCAGTACCACCTAGGTCATTCTTATATGTTACCAACCCAGCTGCAACACAAGTGATAACCTTGGCTATCTCTGGAACACAGCTTCTTTGTGATCTGAGAAAACACTTACCAGAAGATTTCACCTCATTGATGCTGGTCTCTTCTTTAGCAATGCTAATTTCTTAGCTCCAGCTAAGCAGCATCAATTGTCCCAGTAGTCCCTTCTACTTTTGACTCTAATGTCAGAGCAACATGGCAGAAGCCACCTATTTCTGCTGCTTGCTGTTGTTAGAACATACTGTCCCTTATTCTATTACCAGATTTCTGTCTTCCAACTTCCTCACTCCTGCAGCTTGCCCAGTAGATTCACCTTGAACACAAAGATATTCATGCCTCTGTCTCCTGAATGCCGGTGTTAAAGACATGTACCACCATTCCTGGGCTTCTGCTTTTCTTCACCTAGAACTTATTCTATCCAAGACTGACCTTGAACTCAGGGATCTACTTGCCTTTTTCCCATGGATGAAGTCTGTGCATCACCATGCCTGTGCCTAAGTTTTCATGGCCACTATTCCTGAACATTCAGATCAAAAGCCTGTGTCTTCCAGCCTCAGTATCTGGATCACATGTGAGCTCTCTATTTTTAGATTGTAGGTCATTCCAGACTAAAAGTCCAAACTATTCCTTGTTCAACTGCAAACACAAACAATAAGATTATGTGTGTGGAATCTTGCCCTGTATTTCCTTGAACATAGGTTTCAGCTCCATTTCACTTCCTGGGGTCTATTTATTATCATTTGAACCATATATTGTACTTTATTCTTTCTAAGCTTGCTATGCTTGAATAGAATGTTCTTCATGAGACTAAACCAGAAAATAAAGGCCTTGCTAGGATTTTAGAGATTTCCTTTGTCAATGCAATTAATGTAAATCTCCTTACATTAGCCACAGTTATACTCTTCAGACAAGGGCATAAAGCAGTCACATTCTCCACCAATATACCACAAAAATAGTCTCTAGGCCACAGGTTTAAATTCTTCTCAGCTGAAATATCTTAGGCCAGGTCTGTACAGTTCAAATCACTCTCAACAAGAAAGTATTCTATATTCTTATTAGAAAAGCCCATTAAGACCCACTTAAAGCATTCCACTGCATTCCAAATCAACATCCTTCTAAACAAAATCATAGCCAGGCCTAACACAGCAATACTCCAGTCCCTGGTATAAATTTCTGTCTTCATTAGAGTTTTGCTGCTGAAAACAGGCACCATGACCCAGGCAACAACTCAAAAGTAAATGTTTATGTTGGGGCTGGCTTACAGGTTCAGAGTTTCAGACCATTATCATCAAGTTGAGAGCATGGCAGCATCCAGGTGTGAGTAGTGCAGAAACTGAGAGTCCTCTATCTTCATCTGAAGGCCACTAGGAGAAAACTGGCTCTCTGGTGGTTAGGAAAAGGGCCTCATTTTCCCAGTCCACAGTGACACACTTCCTCGAACTGGCCACACCTACTCCAACAAGGATATAACTCCTAATAGTGCCATTCTCTGGGTCAAGCATATTCAAACCAACACTATTTGACACATCGAATTTTCTATTCAATTGCAGTAAACATTGTACTACATGAAATGCTAAGTTATTGTGTAAATGCTAGCTTTTCTGAAATAACCTTGGGAAATTAGAGATCTTTAGAGTTGAATACAATTTCAGATCATAAATATATGTAACTCTGATATGATAATTTTATATTTCTGAAAATCCATAAAGAACTTGTTTTCCCTCTGAAAGCCATGCATGAAATAGATTACAGTCCTAGAGAGTAAGGCTGATAAACAATATCCTTGATGCTCTAATACCATAGGAAATAAAAATACCTTGAACAGTATATGAAACCAATAACCCCTTATATTTTTTTATTATGTGAAATTTGTTTTATGTATTAAATATCTCAATATTGAATGTTTTAAGAATCAAATAATATAATGATATTTCATTCAACTTTTTGATTCATAACCTTTAAGTACCATAAAATTTTTATTAACATATACTGAATAATATCCATAACCCAGGATCCTAGTTCTAATGCCTTAGTTCAAAATTATGGTTCAAAACATACAAAGTAAATAATCTTTGGACACTAAACATAGTAAAAGAACATAAAATAATAAAGAAATAATGATTAAGAAATACATTAAAAAGTCAATATACAATACCACCTGACATAGAGTGAATGTATTCAAAATGTGTTACATGTCTATATAAATTGTCTAATAATAATTTTACTTGAAAAAGATTATCTGTGTTTCTATGAGATAATTTATGTAATTAGTAAGAAAAATTTAAAACATATTAACAGGAAAAACTTGTTTAAGTCAAACAGTACAAAAATGCTAATTTCATTATTATTGAGGTTGAGCCTTAGTACAAAGAACATACATGGGCTGGTGGATGGCTCCTGGCACATATGTAGCAGAGGACTGTCTTTTATGTCCACAGTGGGAGATCATGAGACTAATCCTGTAGAGATTTGATGTCCCAGGGAAGAAGGATGCTGGGAGGTGCGTAGGGTATAGTAAGTATGGAGGTTTCTGGAGGAGTGGCATAGGGTGGTGGTAAAGTGATAGGGGGTTGGGAAAGCACCCTCTCAGAGGCCAAAAAGAGGGGAGATATGGTGAAGAACTCTGGGATGGGGAACCAGGAGGGAGACAGCATTTGGAATGAAAATAAAAAATTTAAATATTTAAAATGCTAATTTTATACACAATGTGAAAAATTTTCAATAATGATATTTCCATGATTTTGTAGAAAATGTTTCAAATATTTCCTAATGTTAATGTTTATCAAACATAATAATTATTTTAAGATACATTTCATTTAAATTTATGTATCTATATCAAAATATATAAAATAATACAATATATCACAAACCAGATTATTATCCTCTAGGCTCAATTGCACATCAATTTGATGTTACCTTTTAGTGTAACTGTTAATATCTCAATTTACTTTAAAATGTATCAGATTTCTCTTAACACATCAGTCTTCCTAATTCTTTGCCATCCTTTAAGTGATGTCTGAGCACTGAGGTCTTTTTTCCATATAAAGTGTGTTTCATCTGTCCCACAGTCTCCCAGTACATCTGTTACAATTAGGAATATGAGTTTGAACCCAACGTATTGAAACAACACTAAGTGGTGATACATTGAAAATACTAAAATAGTGATTGATGTGTTATACATTTTCACTTATTCCTAATGTTACAATGGGAAGAACAGGACAGAATTCCACAGTTTGTATATGCAAGTACATATTTCTAATTCATGACATTGAAGCAGGAAAAAAATGACTTACCTAAAATTGATGATATCATTATAAAAATTTTCTTCCATAGGTTCCTCATAGGTGAAAAGATCCAATCCACAGTCACTTCGCAAACCTCCATTGTTATCTTCAGTATTCCGTATCCTCCAAAAACAACTGGGATCAGTCAAACTGTACAAGATGAGACAAAACATCAGGAGCAAGAAGGAAATAGTGAAAGCATACAGCTTCTTCATGTCTGCTAGGATCTAAGATGGAGCACTTGTGAAATCCGTTTCTTATGCAGACAAACATCACACACACATTTACACCTATGTGTCTGTTTTAAGGCTGTTGCTGTCTGAGAATCCACTTAAGTATATTCTACAGTTCCTTTCCACTCATCCTGTGTCATAGTCCTTGGATACATCTCGAAAATTGTGGCCTCGAGCTCTGCATCTGAGGTCTGGAAGCTTTTGATCAAAACATTTCTGAAAACATGTTGTGAAGATCATGTTCTCCACCCTCAGGTGTCATGATTTCATTCATATCCATGGCATACACTCCAGAGACAATCTTCTCCTGAGCAGCTTGGGCCAGACCATGTGTCAACAGCCACATGTAAGACACAATTGGCAATCATGACAATGGATTTCATCAGAACTTCCATAGTAAAAGTTGAGAAAGTCACACCTGTCCCATATCATTCAGACTTTGAGTTGAATCATGGGACGCTATATCTTCCATTGTCTAGTCTAGGGAAGATCAATCTCACATGCAACATTGAGCCAAGAATTGAGCATTCTCTCTTTTGTACATATATTATTGTATATTAAAATCTCTTTAAACTTCCTGTGATTCCTGTCATGTGGAGAATCCAGTACTGCCTGGAATTACACAGATTCAACACCTATCCTGTCCAGTATCAGTACCTGTGCAGACATTCACTGAAATACATTGCAATCTCTTGCCTGATCTTCAGTTCATGGCAGGCAGTGCCTTTTGATAAAACCTTTCTGTGATTGGTGTTTGTTCATACCTCATTAAGATGATTGTGAAAAATTTCATACATTTTACTCAAAGGAATGAGAGAATTTAATTGTCATTTATGAGAGAATTTTACTCCTAATGTTAGTATACACTTTATATTTTTCAATCACCCCTAGTTGGTATTTGTTTTCATACAGTGTTGGATTCCATCACAATAACCCAGATGTACATCTGACACGCTCATTTATGTTTCTTTGTTAGACTACAATGTGTGACACAGATAGAGCATTGAATTTGATTTATAATTTTTTGAACTACCTTATTCTTGTGTCATGATGGCCACATTGAATTCTATTCCCACTAAAAATTAATTGGGGTCTTTAATAAATCTATTCAGCACCAATGGATGCATTTTTGGAATGGTTGATATTTCATGGGCTTATAATACCGTCTTACTATGGAATTTATTGTACTAACTTAGTTACTATGAACAGGACTGTGTTGCATCCTTTGGTTGAATTATGTTTTTGTCAGTTTAAATATTCTTTCAGTAATTTTGCAGACCTACTGATTGGGTGAATTGAATATGCTGATGCTTGTGATTTTATATCCTTTTTGCATACTGGACGGTATGGCCATGTCAAATGGATTAGGAACATGCATTCTCTCTATTATGAAGGCAGACTTTGCACTCTATTGTGACTTCTATTGAAATGCCATCTTGAGCTGTGGCAGTCTTTTGTATGTCAGTTTGTGTGCATGAGCATTGGGCTAGGATTCATAAAGTACTCATTATATCAAGCTAACTAATCAGACATTCAGGTCCTTCAATATTGTTGAATTTTCTTTTGCCAAAATTGAGAAATGAGCCTCCATGTAGTTCTTCACAGAGACATACTCCATGTTGCTTGGGACACAAATAGTGTTTTGTTATCTTGCTCTTTTTGAATAAATTCATATTAGTGACTTGACATGGTAGAAATAATACACACCACATTCCACAGTGTCCTTCCTGATTATCAAAAAAAGCTTTGATTTCTTTTTCGTTTTAGTTTATTCTGTTAGCTGGCAATCTTAACATATTCACTACAATACTACATGAGTATTTAAAATAAAATGTGGTTTCCTTGTTTAACAGAAATTATTCCATAGTTTCCTTCAGATTTGTTGTCTCTTTATTTCTTGTTGATATCAGATATCTGATACCAAGTTGTGCTATGGGGAGCAGGTGATAATCTTTATCCCTTTTTCACTTCATAGAATAATATTAAAAGTATTGATGATGTATTTTCCTTAAATGTTTGATATCATTTATTAATGATTTTTTTTGTACTGGATTGTTTCCCATTAGTTGGATGCAATTTATTGTTTCTTAAGTCACTTGAAACTTGGTGTGATTCAACACAGAAGCAAGATTTATTCAAATCACTGAATCAGTTAAGAGAATCTACAGTTATCACTCTATGTTGAAGGGAAGAATTCCTCTTTGATGACTGAGATAATAAATAGTAAATATCTCATTGATTAACCACATATATTTGCAAGACAATGTGATGGCCATCGTACATCCACATACCAAAATCATAACTTCAGTTTCTTCCTCACAATTTATGAACATCTCAGTCAGTTATAATTACCCTGATTTATGTAGAAAATGAACATTCCATTTAATCTATGAAAAAAAGTCTGACTGATTACTACTTATTTATAAATAGGATTTTCACACAATGTGTCATAATTGTCCAGACATGCTACTCAATAAGACTCAAACTACTACATAGCCACACAGGTTTGCTGGACTCAATTCTTGTAAGCTGTCCTTTAAAGCTTTCAAATCATTAAACCTAGCTTGTAATAAAAAGTACTATATCCACTTCCAAACTTCATTGCCCCATATACTGAGCTATAATAATAATACCCCAAAAAAGAATCTCTATATTCTATATAAATTTTCCACTTGAAGGACCTATAGTGTCTGAACCAATGGAAGAAGCTTGTGCCTCCCACCATGCACAGCCTACCTGTCTCACAGCAGATTTGCCATAACTAGAAACACAGGTAAGAGCCCCTTCCCCAATATCCACACCAGCTGGGACTCACACACATACAAAACCCAGCACACATGGAATCTATCTGCATGAGCACCATTGAACTTGCAATCTACACTTCCATCTGAACCCAACGACAATCCACAAGCCTGCCATGAACCCCAAAGCCAGTCTTTCTCCCAGGAGGACTGCCATAACAAGGTAAACAAGGACACAGGAGGCTTGCATAAATCACAGAAAGAGGAGGCTTTCCCTAACTAGGGCTAACACTGCCTGCCTCCCAGAAGACGCGATCAAAGCAAGGTCACAAAGCACTACCTGTCTCTAAGGAGGCCTGTTCTAGTCCAAAAAATCCAGGCCAGTTAACATCAGAGATAAATAAATGGCAAAAGGAAAATTCAAAAACATAAGCAACAAAAGGCAATGTAAATTGGCACCATCAAAAACCAGTTCTCCTACTACAGCAAGCTGTGGATGTCCTAACTCACCTGTAGAGCAAGATTCTTACCTAAAATCCCATCTCATGAAGATGATAATGCCTTAAACGAAGGCATTTAAGGATGATATAAATAACACTCAAAGAAATACAGGAAAACAGAGGCAGACCAGTAGAAGCTCTTAAAGAGAAAACAAATCCCTTAAAGAAATAAAGGAAAATACAATCAAATTGGTGAAGGAACTGAACAAAACTCTTCAAGACCTAAAATTAAAAGTAGAAACAATAAAGAAATTACAAAAGAGGCAACCCTGGAGATGGAAATGCTAGGAAAGAAATCAAGAGCTACAGATACAAGCATCTTCAAAATAATATAAGGGATGGAAGAGAGCATCTTAGGCATAGAAGATATCATACAAGATATCAACACATCAGTCAAAGAAAATACAAAGTGTAAAAGTTCTTAACCCAAAACATACAGGAAGTTTGGGACAAAATGAACAAAACCAAACCTAAGAATATTAGGAATAGAAGAGGATGAAGATTCCCAGTGCAGAGGGCCAGAAAACATCTTCAACAAAATCATAGAAGAAAACTTCCCTAACCTAAAGAAAGAGGTGTCATAAATAAATAAGAAACCCACAGAACACTGAATGAGTTTGACCAGAAAAGATGATCTTCCTACCACATAATAATAAAACACTAAATGTACAGAAGAAAGAAAGAACATTAAAAGATGTAAGTGAAAAGGGCTATGTAAAATAGAAAGGCAGACCTATAATAATTACACCAGACTTCTCCACAGAGACTCTAAAAGCCTAAGAGGTTAGATAGATGTCATACAGACCCCAAGAGACCACAGATGCCAGCTCAGGCTACTATACCCAGCAAAATTCTCTATCAACACAGATGGACAAACAAGAATATTCCATGACAAAATCAAATTTAAACAGTATTGTTCTACTAACCCAGCCCTACTTAGGATACTAGGAGGAAAACTGCAACATAAGGAAGGTAACTACACCCAAGAAATTAATCATATAACAACAAACCCTAAAGAAGAGAAACACACACACACACACACACACACACACACACACACACACACACACACACACAC
>NW_021604968.1:0-56469 GCF_004785775.1 Grammomys surdaster
ACAGGAATCAATGCTTTGCTTCCAGAGTTCTAGAGCTCTGAGTGCAACCAGGGATTAAGACAATACTAGGAATCCCAGGAATGCTAGAGACCCCAGATGTTCTCTCCTACCTGAGAAAATTCCAAGAGAGAGCACTAGGTTCTTTGACATTTAAAGGGCCCTTCCCTTTTAGCTGGGTTTCAGTTCCAAATCCAACCAAGGAAACTGAGGACATTTGCAGATTGAAATAAAACTTTAGCTAATTACAATTTACATTGAGTCTATGGTCTTTCAGTGGTTTCTGAGTCCATAACACTGGGAGCTGGGTTTTTTTTTAAGTTTTTTTTAAAAAAATAAAAGATTTCATTTATTTTATGTACACTGTCCTGTCGCTGTCTTCAGCCACACCAGAAGAGAGCATCAGATCCCATTACAGATGAGACACCATGTGGTTGCCGGGAACTGAACTTAGGACCTTTGGAAGAGCAGTCAGTGCTCTTAACCACTGAGCCATCTCTCCAATCCAAAAAAGGTTTTGAAATAATAAGATTCTTATTCTTAAGTCCAAGAGTCTTCACAGTGGCATATACCAAATGTTAGTTGAAAACCAGCTTGTGCCTGGACAGATCACACTGAGCCAGAACAGTTCCCATGAAAGCGGCCCTCTCTTGAAAGGGTGGAAGAAGTGAAGAAGAGAAAGAGAAAGGTGGGTCAGAGTCTCTGTATTTTATCTGGACCTTGAAGTAGGTGACCCAGGTAATGTCATGTACAGCTGATGCAGGTGAGGCATGCAGAGGGAGTTTACAGTGGTCACCATGGCAACAGATGCAAGCTGGTCCTTGTCTCCTAGGACTGATTTCTAACCAGCTGTAAACAGCTTTTGATGCTAACACCAAATATTAATGAAGGACATATAGTAAGGATTTTCTAGAGGGGACTGAAGTGGAAACTTAAGGGTTCTTTCGAAAACTCACTTGTGTTGGATGGTGTTTGCCTGGGGCAAACATATCAAGAAACGTTTAGCTGAAGTGGACCCAGGTAAAATGCTAAGTCAGACTTGTGAATGAATATTTTCCTGAAGCAGACACAGGAGAATGGAGGTTCTGCTAAATCAAACATGTGAAGGGAAATATGATGAAGGATTCTAACAACACACATGTATTGGTCCACCTTAAATGGTGTAGTTGACCTCCATTTGTTGGGACTCCATAGAGAGAAATGCACCCAAAAAAAACCAAAACAAAACAAAAAAAAAAACTTCTGGTGGTGTGCTCTGGCTTTTTGCAGCTTTCTTTGGACTGGGGCTACTTGGCAGAGTGATGTCAGCTAAGACCTGCTCAGGCAAGACCCATGGAGGACACATGATGTCTGGAGGGTATAAATAGGACTTAATAGACAGTGATAGAGTCTGAGATAGGCTTGCTGATAGAGTTCGCTGTGCAACTCTTGTTGGTCTCAAGGTTTCAGGGATCTTCACTTCCCAGAGAGAGGTGTAGGAGGAGCTAAGGTGGGAGGAGTAAGGAGAGGAAGAGGAGGAGTAAGGAGAGGAGGGGAAGGAAGAAGAGGAGCTGGAGAGAGCAGAGATGTAGGTGGGATGGAGAGCCACACGGGTATGGAGAGCAGTCATGGGTAACAACTTTTATTTAGGTTAGCTAATTGGGGTATAACTCTCTTTGTATGGGCATATTGTTATTGAGTATTACTAAAGATATAAAGCCTTTGATTAAAAAAGAAAAAAGAAAAAAATAATTTTTCTTTTTTCTTTTTTCTTTTTTTCTTTTCTTCTTCTTTTTTCTTCTTTTTCTTTTTTTCTTAAAATTTTTTTCTTTTTTCTTTTTTCTTTCTTTTTATTTTTTCTTTTTTCTTCTTTTTTTTAATCAAAGGCTTTATATATTTAGTAATGTTCAATAACAATATGCCCATACAAAGAGAGTTGTTTCCTGGATGCACTTTGTACACCAAACAAGCTGGCCTCAAACTTACAGATATTTCTAGCCTCCACTTTTAAACTCCTGGGATTAAAGGAGTGTGCCACCACCACCAGACTTGGCATTTTTCTTTAACCTTACTATTCTTTTTCTTATATATTATGGTTTCCAATTTTGTGGGTTTTATGTGTTTTCTGTGTGTATCTGAATGTGTAAGACTTTCTTGTGCCTTTCTTCATTTTTGTATGTTTTATTATTGTTTGTTTGTTTTCTTGTTTGACAGAGAGACAGACAGAGAGAGTCAGAGCGAGACACACATACACGCAGAGAGAGAGGGAGAGAGAGAGAGAGAGAGAATGCATGTCATTGGAATGGTGAGGAGAGTTTGTGAGGAAATGGGAGAGGGGAAACTGTGGTCATAATATATTGTTTAAAAAATGATATTTTCAATAAAAAATTAGAGCTAAGGAAGAAATATTGGTGTGTGTATACAAGGTGAGTGAAAGAAGAAAGAAGTACTGAAGGCTACGGCCCTATCTTGCTCTAATTTAGATGAATGCACTCACAAATCCATCTCTCGTGTGATAGGGTCATATACTCTTCTGAACAAATCTCATTTATAGAATGACAAGATATCTCAAGAAGGAATATCAGTGAGTTCATGTAATGAGAAATAAAGTAAAAATAAAAAAGAAAGGCTATTCAAGAAATAAAATATCAAAGCAACAATAACAGCAACAAACAGTGCACAAAGAAAACCAGTAACTAAAATGAAACAAGAGACAGGAGGGCTTATTGGGAGAGATGCTCCTACCATGACTGACAACCTGAGTCCAAGTGTCAGGCACCACATAGTGGGAGCAGCGAGCAGACTGCCATTAGCTGTCCTTTGACCTTCACATGAGTTCTGAGGCACATGAGTTCTCCTTATACATACAATAAGGGAATAAATATAAAACAATTTTAAGAAAATAACCTTCACAGGACAGACTTCCCCAGGTTTAGTTACAGAAAGCATGCTATTGTCCAAAGAAAAGTCCCCTAGTTTGCCTAATCCCAAAGAGTCTCAAACACTTCATTTCACTTGACTTTGGACAAGCCTTCAGGAACTTCCAGTTTGTATAACAACTGAGAATAGCTGTAGGTTGTGATGCTCAGAAGACATTTCCCTATTGAAATCACATCTTCTCCATCAACAAGGTATTGTCAACATGTTCTACCATGTGGGTCAGAGGCCATCACTTATCACTGCAGCTTCTGACTGTGACTCTAGACCCTCTGTGGAGAGCATGGAAACACAGAGAAAAAGTGTATACATTTGGGGCTAGAATCAGAAGTCCTACACTGACTTCATAATTAGAATTTCACTGGACTTCACTAGTACCTAAACATGCATCTTTAAACCAAGGAGATTTGTTGCCATGGTCTGAGGACATTTCTCAGCTCAATATGAAGCTCAGCCCATCAACCACCCTTACAACATAATCCTCTGATCAGAAACACCTGCACATTACTCTGTCAGACTTTTCTATTTTTCTTCTTCCCATCATCATTAATATCTGGAATGTACTACATCAGTTCTCAGCTCATCCAAGTCTCAATTATCCTTACAGTCGTCTTTTATGCTAATTTGAAAATTTCCTTATTTTCTGTGATGTGTCTTTAAAAGGGAGATGAATACCATACAGCTCCTGAGGTATTCAAAACTAGGAGTTGCATTCCTCCATTAGTTTAACAAGTAGAAGCATTTGCTACTGAGTAAATTTAAATACTATTGAACTTGACAACATCTTATGTAAAGTAAGAATATTAAATTTTCCTTTAATGCAGAGCTGGGGCAACTTTGTGTCCTCACTTCATAGAAATCGTGATACTTTGAAACTTGTGATAAGCCAGGTAGCATTCTCAAATAGTTAATATGGACAGCATGTTATATTAGCTTATACTTACTAACTGCTAAGATCTTTTTGCTCTTCCTATAAGAGGTTTGTACAGTAGCCCAATAATGTAGCCGCTTTTATTGACCAATGTTTCGTGGTTTGTAAAGGAACTTTGAAGTGGTTAATTGCCTTACTCAGAGACACTAAAGATTAGGCAACAGGGTTGTGACCAAATCGCTTGGACTTTACCACTACCCTGTGTTCTACCTTAACTTCTGTGTTTTAGAGTCGCACTGTCATTTATTGAGATAATTTGTTTTCCTTGCTTTGAACCTGATAGGAGATTAAGGTTGAAAGACATCTGTTGACAGATGGTCTCTCTACAAGTTCTCCTTGGTCTCGACTTCTGCTCATTCCCTCCTCTGGGATTTGACTTGAGGCCACACATAAATAACCTGTATTCTCTAGAAATATCTGAAGGAAAGGGGTTTTGTTTTGCCAGTTAACATAAGTAATAGTTCACATGTATGGTCACTGCTAAAGAAATAGAGTCGATTATTAGGGTAACTGCGAGTTCTCTTGAGTTTTTGCATGCTGGCTTGTGAATCAATATAAGTGAAGAAGTGACCACTCCACCTGTCTTACAGTCCAGGCTGCAGTGCAGGAGAGCATAAGAAGGAACAAGTTCTCAAGTGGTGACCCATCTTACCCAGCAGCTCCTGTAGGTCAGTAGAGTCCTAGTGCCTGTGAGGAAGAAGAGGGCTAGTTCTCCCATGTGCACAAGTGGGTCATGAGCAAGATCCGAGGTTTCAGAGGCCACTGGAGGTTAACTTCCATTCTTTGGAGGTCACATTTGCATATATTAGGATGCTTGGACAAGATTTAGTACAAGGAGAAATAGCAATGAACTACAACAAGCTCCTTCATTTTTCCAACATCACTTCAGGGTCTCTGACCCACCTGCTCCACGCAGAGCCCTATTTTTCAAGTGTTATTAGCCATTCACATGTCATATCATATGTTGGAATATTAAAGATCCAGAAAATCCTCCATGAGAGGGTGGCACTTCCTCAGTTGTGGCAGTGGGTAGGTAAGAAAGAGTACTCTGGAACACAGGATGTGGTAGGAATTTTCCTAATGCCACTAAAACACACGACCTGAGTTTTAAAAATTTAAATTGCAAGAAAGTAAACTAGAAATATTATTGAAAGTTAAATAACAGGTTGTTTGGATTGGCAAACAAAACTGGACAAAGAAGAATTATAATCTTTAAGGAGATTTTTAACATCTGCAACAAAGAGACAAGTTCTAGACTTTATGAAGAGCAGCTAAAGATCAATTAAAGAAAATGTGGGGCTGCAGGAATGGCTCAGAGGTAAAGAGCACTTGATGGTCTTGTAGAGGATCCAGGTTTGGTTCTTACACCCACATAGAAGCTCATAGCAAAATGGAACTCCAGTTCTAGAGGAATTGGCTCTTTATTCTGGTCTCCACACAGACATCAGGCACATGCATGCATACATTTAGGCAAATAACTTATAAAACAAAAAGAAGTAAATCTTTTTCTTTAAAATGTAAAATAAATCTGCCAACTACTCTCTAAGTAGAGCATTTGACCAAACAAGTGAACAAATTTGAGCACTTCTGCTGTCAATTTGTGAGAAAAATATGCAGAATAATACATACAGAAATATCAATTTTACCTATCAGATTGGATGAGAGATAAAAGTATCATAATACCTGTATCAACCTGCATAAAAACCATAAAACTCCCACAGACTGTAAAATCACAAAGTAAAGAACTCCATTTTGGTGGTTGGAGAGATGGCTCAGTGGTTAAGAGCACTGGCTGCTCTTCCAGAGGTCTTGAGTTCAATTCCCAGCAACCACATGGTGGCTCACAACCATCTGTAATGGGATCCAATGCCCTCTTCTCATGTGTCTGAAGACATCAACAGTGTACTAACATATATAAAATAAATAATCTTTTTAAAAAGAACTGCTTTTCTCCCAAGGCTCAATAAACTCCAGAAGTATTTAAATGACTACTTACAATTCACAATTTCACAGACAGAAGACTCTGGTCTCTACCTTCTCTTGTGTCCACGATTAGGTGTCTTTCCTCAAGTGAGACAACTGATGCTACCAGTGGTTGCGAAGAAACAGATAAGAGAACATAAAGCAATAAGAAAATGAAAATGACACTTCAAACCAAAACTTGATTGCCGTACTTAAAAAAGGCATTCTTCTTGAAGGATCGATTGTGCTGGTTCAGCATTCTCTGGGATATCAATGGCCAGTTCTGTACTAAACAATGGTAGGAAGAACAGAAAGTGAAAATCCAGTAATATGAACCCTTCACATGAGCACGGTGACTTTTTGAGCATGCAAATTTTAATAAGTGCTACTGAGACCAACTCTGTGACAATCAGGAGAGACAATAATGTGTCTGAAGTAGAACATGTACAGTTTGACTTATAAATCTAAGTCTACAGAGGTATTCAAGAGGTCATGTCCAATTAAACAATAATATGTGTGTCTGTTTAATGTGTGTGTAAAATAGTTTTCTCGTTGCTATGTTAACTATTGTACAGAGCTGTAAATACAAACACTTTGACAAATGAATAGTATTTATTAACATTGAAATATGAGCAGACACATGTGACAGTGGGACTTCATACAGTGACTGAAAACATCAAGATGGTCTGTACCATTTGGTGTGTATGTAGTGAGAGGAATGTGATGAAACACAGACAGAACAGTTCGTGTATGACATGGTCATGGCAGCACTTATTGAGATTGGGTAGCAGCTTGTGACCCTCTCTACATTGTGGATGTCGTTTCTTATAAGTCACTTCTCATTTTATAAAGGAAATAGCACTACATAAACTCAGACATGTGGAATGTCACGTGGCTTGAGGGTCTCCAATTGTGAAAAGGCACTCTTCTGAGATGTGTTCCATTACATTGCCTTCTTTAGAACAACCCACTGTAGCTCCACTCTGAAAAAAACTCTGTCTCTTGAACTTGATTCACTAGGGGGCACAATAAGGCACTCTTACTTTCTCTATAAGAGCCCCAAAATAGGGGGTTCACAAAGTTATCCTTCATGAGGATGATTTATAATACTCTGAATCATGCAAATAACTGACTATCCAGTCAGCCTGGTCAAGGTCTGATCCAGGGTCCAGACTTTCTGAGAAGAGCAGGCTCCAGATTCAAAGCACAAATATCCTTTGTTCCATGAGCTGAGCTTATTAAATTAGACAGTGCCCAGTTCTTTCCTTTCCTGACCACTGAGAGGCAAATGCTCAAGCAGATGGGAGACAGAGGAAGATAGCAAGGCCCCTTCATCCTTATCAGCAAGAAGGGGGTGTCACTGAACACACAGAGCAACATCACAATGGAAGCCATGAGGACAGAGGAACATCAAAGGGATCCTGAGGGCAGCAGCCTCCCTCAGTTCCCATCAATGAGTGCTTTGTGTAAGGGTGGGGCCTGTCTCTGCTCTATAAATGCAGGCTGGCTCCCCAGGACTCTCCACACACTGGGCTCCTGCTCACCAATCCTCCAGGTGACTCTTGTCCTCCTCTCTGCCCTTGTCCTGCTGGCCTTCCAGGTCCAGACTGATCCTAAGAGACAGATGAAGGGACTAAAACTGAGAAGCAGGCAGGAGAACAGGACCAGGATGTATCAGTCTTTTTGAAGGCTCAAAAGTCTCTGCTCTTCAAGATGCAATTGTGTGCTGGTATCCAGTGTGATGGAGTCTTGGAAACTCCCAAGGGAGGTTTGAAGATGAGCCCTAGAATCCTGTGGAGAGTAGTCTGGCTCCCTTGGAATTTCTATTTTACTTCCTTTTACATTCATAGCGGTGAGAGTGAAATAATGCTAGTTGAAATCCTTTTTCTTTCTTTTTTTTTTTTTTTGGTTTTTTTTTTCGAGACAGGGTTTCTCTGTGTAGCCCTGGCTGTCCTGGAACTCACTCTGTAGACCAGACTAGCCTCGAACTCTAGAACTCAGAAATCCGCCTGCCTCTGACTCCCAAGTGCTGGGATTAAAGGCGTGCGCCACCATCGCCCGGCTGAATTCCTTTTTCATAAGCCTTTTACTATAAAAAAATACACATGGGAAGTTCACCAGAATGCAGAGCAATCCAATACTCTGAGTAGATGCTTCTAGAACAGAAGGAGTGGTCTTAGGTATGAGGAGAAATTTTTCTTTGTGTAAATGAACTTTGAATCAATTTAACAGTACACTCAAGGGCCTACATGATGACAAAAGGAACACAGGAATTAAAGATACATCAGAATGGTTTTCAAGTGCATGAAAATCACCCCTGAATTATTATTAATAAATAATCAATATTATTTGTTGAGATGACCATGCTGATGGCTGTACTGTGGTCACACAGAGCATTCATACTGTATCACACATCCTCATAGGATCACATACTATTCCATGCTGCCAACCTCGAAACTTAATGCCTGATTCTTTTTGTGTCTCCAGTCTCAAGAAATCTGAAATGCTACTGGAGAACAAGATCCTGAAGAAATGGAGAAGGCATTACTGGGACCTGCACCAATGGTCCCTTAAGCCACATACTCTACTGCGGCTGACCATGGAGATCAGAGAGGAAAAGACAACCACGTGTGCTGAGGCCACTGATGCTGAGTGCTGATTGCCAGTCCACTTGAGCTTCTTCTTCATCTTCAATAAATTTCTCACATTATGCTTCCTGTGTGTTCGCATTCTTTCGATGTTTGCTATAAGGCTCAGTCAAGACTCTATATAAAGTACCAGAACCTTCCAAGAGACCTTTAAAATGAATAAATAATTTGGCTTTTATTTACAAAATACTGGTTCCAAATACTAACACTTTAAGGATAACTCCAGGTTAAGATGGAAAATGTAAAGAAAAGCTCAGAATACTCATGATCCTGCCACATGCCTCTCCTGACTTTGCTTCTGCCTTCATGTAGACTTGACTCACTGTCAAAGATGTCGCCTATATGTTGATTAAAACAACCACTTTGGGCTTCAGGTCTATATAGTTCTAAAATCTTATTTTGTAGAGCGCTACTGTATCCTTTAAAAGTGTTGACGTTTCAATGAACCAGGCCTGGATTATGCCTCTGGCTTCTAAGCCCTGGGTTATTTTTGGCTCCATGGAGATCACTTTTATCAATATTAGAAAAAGTTAGAGACAGAATGGGTAGAATGGAAAGCAGATACACCATAATGTGCCTACACTCATATAGGACAAACCATATTTTCTATACAGAAAACTTCTTCATATACAGAAAGTGTCCAAGTCTAATGACTGCAGTATGCTCTGCAAGGCACACTCCAGTGAGTTACCTTATAGCTTTGGAGGGCTTAATGCAGCTTGGAAGAGATATCCAACATAAATAAGGAAGTCAGTAGACAGTTCTCCTTGTAGCCTGAGTCTCCATTCATGCTACAGAGTGCTAAGAGTCAGGCTCTAAATCATCACACACTCCTTCAGGGAAAACCATGTGCTGATGAAAGGACAGCTATGGTAGTGAATTGGATATTGCAGCTGCTAGTAGCACAGAGGGTGTGTGTTACCAGCAGACATTTTTGGGGGGCATTCAATAGGGGTGGAACAATACTGGGAGAATTGAATATCCACATCACACTTTGAGGAAGAAAGGATCCTAGAGGCATCTTACTTGGTAGTTGTTATAGCAACCGTGACAGATAGCAGCTGCACTAACTGAGTTAATAGAAAAAGTCTAACTCTAGCCAGTATAACTCTTTTTGCCTCAAGTGTTACAGAATACCAATTACTGGATCACAAACATAATAGGCAGTTACCAAAGTCCCACAAGACATTTCTATCTTTAAACAAGTCACTCCTGACCTGGGCAAAATAAATTTAGTAATTAAGTCAAGTGTGGGGTCATTCTTTTGAAATGTAATCATCTAAGAGCATAGGTTCTCTGTCTCCAGGAACAGTTAGCATAACTCCAGTAAGTGTCAGTCAGCAAGCACATGACACAATCACATTGATCAACCTCCCTACTAACGTTCTCCAAGGCCTCTCCTCTAACTCACATAGCTAAAAGCCTCTCCTGTCTTTGTCTCCAGAGAGTCTATTCCAACACCTGTCCCTGTTGCACATTCTTGACCCTGGATGCAATAAGGTCATATATTCTTCCTTCCCCCTTTTGCAGTTTAGGATTAAATTTTCTTGTAAAATGCAGAAGTTCATTCCTTTTAACCTGACCAATTATAGTGGTGAAAATTTTAGGTGCATAATGGTAAGTCTTCATGCATATATGTGCACATTGTGACATGATTAAATTGGGGACTCAGCATATCTGTCACCTCAGATACTTATAATTTTGTTATGGTGAAACACTGAAATTCTACTGTACTAGGTGTTTTGAAATACATAATTCGTTATTATTTACAACCATGTCATTGTGTAATAATCCACCAGAACTCATTGCTCCTACCAAATTGTAATTCTGTACCCATTGACCAATCTTCTCTTAGCATCCCTTGATCTTACCAGCCACTAGTAGCAAGTATTCTATTCTTACTTTCTATTACATTGCTTTTTATCTTGGATATGTGAGAACATGTTGTTCTCCTGGTTGTGTGTCTGGATATTACACAGTAAGTGTCCTCCAGTATTGTCTCAGTTATTAAAAAGTCCATGTTTTTATGGCTGAGTATGTTCTACTATGTATGTTCACCCAGAGACACACACAGTGATTATATATGTATACAACATTCTCTTTATCCATCCTCCTACTGGGGGATAGCTCTTGGCAATAATGTAAAATATACAGAGCTACAATACACAAAGATATCTCTCCAGCACAAAGAGTTTATTTCTATTTGAAGGTTTGGTTTTATGAACTCTTTCTACAACCAGAAACATAATATAGTGGATTAAGAGAACATATTTTTCTGAGCTTTACCAACTTACTTTGCCTCTCAAAGTTCCACAGATCATTTAAGAAACTTGCATGTTAGAGGAAAAGATTCTCCAATCTAAAGTGGCCCAGATACTCACTTTCCCAACTTCTTAATACTTGAACCCTAGGTGACAGTGACCCTCACCTCACTCTCTGAAGCTCTCTACCCAATGACCACATGCCCTCACACTTGCCATTGCCTACATTCTCCCCAATTTGGGTGTTTATCTAAATCTCCTGGTTTGTAACCTATTCCACTGCCTTCCTGTCCCTTAATGCTGAAGACCCTGGTTCTTTGATAGTTTACCTCAATAAAGCTTCACTTGAAAGTCTGCTGGAAACTCTGATGCCCAGGGTGTACCCAGAACACTTGTATCCAGGTCTTTCATGTGAGATGCTGTGTGTTAGGAATGTCCACACTTCCCGTGTGTGTAAACTGAAGTCTTGGATTCAAGGTTCAGGAAACACCCCTGCCTCAGCATTTTCACTCAAATTCTTGAGAACCATAAGAAGGAATTCTGATTAGAAAAACTGACTGATTTGGGAAATAAAGGTGTTGTTCTGGCCTTTCTTTCTCTTTCCTTTACTGATGGCTCTCATATGATGAGAGAGAGAATAAAGGGCAGATCTAGAAAGGCTTTGTAGTTTTAAATCCTAAGGAAAAGAAAACACTTGCTAGTTCTTCTCATGTTCTAGCAATCACCAGGTCCATCCAGCCCACCCCACTAAATCCATCCCCAAGGACAGATGAACCCCACTTGGTTGCACACTAACTCTGCATCCGCATTGCAGAAATCTGGATAAATAATGAAGAAGAAGTTGTTCATCAAAGCATCCAATATAGTACAAGACTTTATGACACTTATCTAAGATGTGTTTTCTGAGTCATTCTGGAGAAACGTTGGTTGACAAGATGAATTTCCCATTTCATCAGTGCATTAACAAAGCAAATGTTGATATTCAAAATAATGCACACAAGTCACATGTTCTCTCACTGTACATGATCATGTTCTGCTCTCCTACTGCCATGTAAGATACCATAACAAGAAGGAATGGATTTCAAACAACACACACACCTTCTAACACATGTTTATCATTTGGACATTGGTCAGTCCCATGGGCACAGAGATGAGTGGTTCTCTTAGATTTACACAGTTGGTCCTGGTGTCGGGAGGAAAATTGAGACAGGCTGTGATCTGAGACCAGATGTGCAGAGTACAACCATCTATCCTGGCTCAGGAAGGAGGGATCATCATCAAACTGTCTGAAGCAGAGTGGGTTTTGATGATGGCTATTTCTATACATTATAAACCAAAATATGTTTTTCCTAAGAGATCTGCCCATAAATATTTCTGGTCTACCACTATAAGAGGCCTCAGTTTTTTCCCTGGGGTTCTCATAACAAGACTCAGAGTTCTTCAAAGTATGACAGATGGGTTCCAGTGTGAACATCTGCCTCAGTTCATTTTGTCTTTATAACAGGAGGCCACATACGAAATCTTATAATAATCGTATTATGCACAGCTAATGGTACCAATTTCCTGCAGTTCTGAGGGCTATGAAGTCTCAGATAAAAGTGTCAAAAGGTTTACTCTGTGTTGATGGCGCTTTTCCTGGTTTATAAATGACATTTTCAGAAAATGTTAGCACCTGTAAAAGGAACAAGCTAGTATCATGAGCCTCTTTTATGAGCGAACTATCCTATCCCTGGGGCCTCTTCCCTTTTATCCCAATCCTCTTCTAGAAGACTCCACTTGTGAGCATCATAACTTTGGGAGTATGACTTTCATACATTAATTTTAGTAAGACTTACGCATTCTGATCCGAGCATCATCTAGCAAAGATAAAATGAAATATTAACATTTCAAAACTTGGAGACAAACATACAGCATGCTTACAAGTATGAGATTTTGCTACTGGTCAAGAAATTGCCATGTTTATGCTGAAGAGGAGCTGGGACAAGCCTGCATTCTGACAGCAGTGTCAGAGGACTTAAAGTCATCTCAAAGCACTGGTTTCCCTCTTAGGAACTAGATGGTAGAAAGCCAGTGTGTATCCAGCATGGAATGTCCATTCTGATCAAGCTAGGTCAAACACTGTCTTTATATATGGCCAGTACTGGTTTAGGCATAAGGCCTCTGTGCACACATCAGTTGGTAGACCAGCTAATCCCAATCACTCTGCCATCTGTCCTGCCAGGGGGACATTCAGAAGACATTGTATGTCTCAGGGAACAATGGCACGAGTGTTTTGCCCATATGGATCTAGAGAATTGTTTAGCTGTATTTGGTGACCACAAGCAGTTGCATGCTGTCCTTTCAGAGAATGACTTGAGAAATATACTTCAATCACATGAGAGACTCCTTAGAACCTGCAGAGTCTCACAGCAAAACCAATGTACAATCTCACCATAGTGCAATGTCCTTACTCTGCTGAATGGCTTACCTAGTTCTAAAGGTTGTAACTTAGGTCCTGGGGAGGTTAACTGACAACTAGTTTTCAAATCCTTCTTTACATGTTCATTGAAGATGTATTCTAGTCATCTCCACAAAGCATAAGCCATGATTTGAATGCCACACATTTGCTGTGTACTCTTTCATACTTTCTCATACCAGTGATTAAGCCTCAGTCACAGAGCTATGAAGTTCTAGCTCCTTGGAGTGAGCAGCGATGGGCAAATGGGTGTTGTCTAGTCCTAGAAAAGATAAAGAAGAAGTCTTTTTGGGAAGCCCAGCTTTGCCGCCAGCTTTTCCACGTTACTTAACTTTCCTTGCACCACAGGTGTCTGAGGTATCCAATAGAAATTAAGCACAAAAAATTAAGACATCACAAGTGACCCTTATATAGGGGAAGGCTGTTCCAAGTTGTTTCAGCTGCTCTTGTTTTCCAAGGTCTGGACAGAAGAGTGCTGTGTCTCTTGCTCTGCTCTCCCTGCATATCAGAAGGGTAAGTAATGAAAGTAACTTTTAAAGTATGGATATGTCTTTGAGGCCTAGCTGCAATAGACTCCCTAAAGGCAAGACTGCTCTGGAGGAGCCCACATCATCAGACACCCTTCTAGGGTTCTTCTGTCTGGGCCTCTGGTAGCTGGGATGAACAGTAATACCTGGTTAAGGGGAAACTCACAAAACTTTTGCCAAAACACAAATGTCTTCCTTGTCATTCCAGTAGGGATAATAATATAATCTTTAAAATGTCTTTCTACTTTAAGAACTATCTCTTGGAGTTGCTTGGTTTTGGTTACTGAGTTGCATACATTGTCTATACGTTTTGGGTATTCGTTTCTTTTCAGATGTATGCTTTGCTAAACTTTTCTACCATCTTCCAGCTTGCCCCCCTCACCCCACTGCTTATTCCCTCTCCTGTGCAGAAGCTGCACAGCCCAGTGCAATCTCACAATCCCAATTGCCCACCGGCCTTTTTCCCATCACTGTCCAGACCCAGTTCTGAAATTTCTTCTAGTAGTTTTATGCTTTTAAGTCTTATGTCCAGGTCTTTAATTCATTTTATTTGAGATAAAGTTCCAATTGTGCATGAAATAATTGGGTGTATGCTTTAATACTTACTGTTTCAATTGTCATTCTTACTTGCATAGAAGTAGAACGAATAAACACTCATCTTTCTTAGACCAGTGCTTTGCATAGAATCACAGGAGTCACCAAACGCATGGAACAAGACCTGTCATGAGGGAAGCTGTGACATCAAGAGTATCAAGAAGACCATTAGGACAAATCCCTTTCCTTATCAGTGTAGACCCTTTCTAACTGCATGGCCTCTCTCAAATCCTTTTCACGTAGGCCAACCCACATATACACAGACACACACAGGCACACACATGCACACGCACACACACACACAAACACACACACACATACACACACACACACACCACAAATACACATGGTTCCTGATTTTTTTTCATCCCCTAGGAAACCCACAGCCATGAGGATGCTCACTCTGCTCACCACACTTCTCCTGCTGGCTCTCCAGACCCAGGCAGAATCTCCCCCAGGAAGAGTTGAGGAGGATTCAGACAGGGAGCCCCTGGTAGAGGAGGACCAGGATATTTTCATATCCGTTGGAGGGGATAAAGGCACTGCTCTCCAAGATACAGGTGAGTGACAACATCATGCTAGGGACATGGAGTAGAGAGAAGGGGTAGAGGTAAGCTCTGAATTTGGGTCACCTAGGCGACTTTATTACTTCTTTATTTTCCTCATTGAACAACAAGAGGCAAATAGATCAATTTCTTTCTGGAAAGATTTGTTTGTGAATATCATGGGGTTTAATACAGAAAGAGACTTAGTGACTAGTTTTTTCTTCCTGATCTTAATGGCTAGATTTGGTCTATTTTATTGCATCTATTATATTTTAGGAATTGGAGATGTGTGTTTAGATATTTATGTAATAGCAAGAGCACAGAAAATGAAAATAACATTAAGACAAATGAGGAGTAGCCTTCAGTTTTGTGCTTACCATGGATATTTATTAATGTTGGTTGTGATTGCTCATCCTGCTGTCACTAATGATGAATGTGGAGAACCCATTTCACCCAGCACATGTCTTGCCCGAGATCTCTTCCTGCCCTTCTGATTCAGGCACTAAGTACTTCATATGATCTCTGTATCCCCAGACGTAAAGTCAGGCTTGACCTGCTATTGCAGACTCACACGCTGTGGTTTTGGAGAACAGCTCTCTGGGATCTGCCGTTACCGTGGCCGCATCTACCGATTCTGCTGCCGCTGAGCACTAAGAACAAGATGAATCCATTTTTCATATGACTTGAGATCTTAAAGAAGACTGTTATTTGTCCCATGTTGTGTTCTTGAGTGTCCTCTTCCTTTATATCCAAGTAAAGTTCTTTTAGCCAGTTCTCTCTGTGTGTCCGTGATTGTTATCCTGAAGCAGGACTCTGAGAACCAAAGACAAGAATGCTAGAAAGAAATTCTTGACTGGGCGGTGGTGGTGCACGCCTTTAATCCCAGCACTCGGGAGGCAGAGGCAGGCGGATTTCTGAGTTCAAGGCCAGCCTGGTCTACAGAGTGAGTTCCAGGACAGCTAGGACTACACAGAGAAACCCTGTCTCGAAAAACCTAAAAAAAAAAAAAAAAAAAAAAAAAAAAAGTTCTTGGCTTGGGTCTGTAGGAGTGTCAAGATTATCACGCAGGCTTCTGATGGATAATATGAAACGTAAATGCTATTGTCAGCATCATAACCTCTCATCTCATAACCCTACCCCATTGAGAGCAGAACCATTCTCAAAGCCCTGGCCATGTGGGAAGTAGACAACATAGCTATCTTCACTTTTACATTGTGACAATGACCTAACTTTTCAAAGAAACCAACCTCCTCATTCTAAATATTAATTTGACCAAGCAGGCCAAGATCATATTTCTACCCATGAAGCCCTAAGTGTGTGGCAGTTCTACAAACACAACTGTAGCATTAAGCTGCAAAGGCACCAAATAGGAAATGTGATGGTTTGTATATGCTCAGCCCAGGTAGTGGCAACTTCATAAGGTGGGGCCCTGGTAGAGTAGGTGTGGCCTGGTGGGAGTAGGTGTGTCACTGTGGGTGTGGGCTTTAAGACACTTATCCTAGCTGCCTGGAAACCAGTGTTCTGCTAGCAGCCTTCAGATGAAGCTGTCCTCCTCCACCATGCCTTCCTGGATGTTGCCATGTTCCTGTCTTGATGATAATGGACTGAACCTCTGAACCTGTAAGCCAGCCCCAATTAAATGTTGTCCTTAGAAGAGTTGCCTTCATCATGGTGTCTGTTCACAGCAGGAAAACTCTGAGTAAGACAAAAAGCAAAGCAGGAAAACTTATCACTCAAATATACTTATCACCTAAAGTATCTATGCACTTCTGGGGAAGCTGGATTTGATATATGTAGACCTGCCTTTACACACACACACACACACACACACACACACACACACACACACACCATGTACTCAGGCCTTCAGCTATACCTTAAAATATCTAGGTATAAGTATCTTAAGATATTGCTCAATTGGTGCTAATCTCTTAGCACATGTGACTAATGTCATTTACATGACCAGAAAGCCTGTGACACACAGAGGAACAACAGGAGGGAGCTGATCACAGAGAACAATATCCTCAGTCACTCCACCAGCTCTTCCCAACTGTAGAGGTGCCTGGATCCTGAACCAAACATAGTGGCCTTCAGAGGGACCTGGAGACCCTAAGCCTCCAGTTCTTAACAACCACCCACCAAATTTAATAGGCATATATGAGGATGCTTCCATATTTATCTCCCAACCCCTTAGGCCACTTTAAAGTACTTGTCTAACTCTAGTAAAATAAAAAGAGATTCCCAAGCCTTCCAAATTCCAAAGTGATATCAAGAGTTTATAGTGGCTTTCATGAACTCACAATTCTCATTGACTGTGTGGGAAGGATGCTAGAGATTTCTGGACACTAGTGCCACCATCTGGCTATGAAGTGTCATTGCAGTGTGGACATTAGTGCTTAAAGAACAGAGCTTCTGAGGAAGGAAGGTGCTAGCAAGTGGTTGGTCTCAACTGAGACTAAACAGTGGCTGGAATTCTTGGCTGTTGATCAGTCTTGGCTTTGAAGTTAAGTATAAGGTGAATGAAGAAGACAAGAATAAAGTCCTAACTGTTGGAAAGCGGTCCAGGAAAATTCTGAATGCTTGTAAGAAAACAAGACAAGAGTCTTGTGATCTCAGTTTCTTCAAAACACAGAATTGTAATTGGAATGCATTTTCATATTCATTCAGGTATAGTGGATGGGAGTGCGTTTACTTCAGATTACTCATTATTGCTTGCTGTTGTTATTCAATTAAATATTTAAACTACCCGTATTATGCCTGCAGGTGGCATGGCAAGAAGTGTTATGCACGCTGGTGGGTCACAAGTTAGTATACCCACTGCTGGAATTGACAAGAAGGCTCCTGGAAAGACTAAAAGATCATGTGACCTAGCTATACTTTTTCTGAATATAAACCCAAGCAAATCAAAACCAGCTTTACTGAGCAAAAAAGTGGATCTAGGCTGGAAGGGGAACAGGTGAATGTTATAGGAGTTTTGGGCTGTATCACTTTTAACCCCATTTAGTAGTTATGGAAGGTTGCTCTGGAGAAGTCATTGTCAAAGTCATTATCTATGGTGACAATATTCCTCAGTGAATGGTCTTGTATCAGGTGAGGGGAAGCCTCATCGTGAGGTGATCTGACTGTAAGACTTGCTGTTTCTCAAATCCAAGGTGACATTGACTTATGGCAGTGACTGGAGACTTCCCTGTGTCTTGAGGGGCTGGTTATAAAAACATGAGAGTAAAATTCTTTACTTACTCTTGGATTGTGTCTTCAGTCTTGAATGAGAAAGAATACCCACTTTAGACGGATACCCCATAAATGATTAATATGCCTGTGTGTAGAGTTGAGATGGAACCTGGCTCAAAGTACAAGAGACAGATACAAATGAAGGCACAGATTGTTGGGAGCCAACTCCTAGCAGAAAGCGGCTATCATCTTTGCAGCCATCTCAGGCCATATACCCTGACAAGAGACTTGTTTTCAACAGCCCACAACAGCTGAACACACTCTGATAAACATCTTGTTTTTCTCACATATCTTGTTTTGCTGTTTAGTGCCCCCAGCTGCAAGGTGCACGTGGTAAAGTGTCTTCAGCTGCATTCCCCTGCTTGTCCACAGCTGCAAGTCACGTGGTAAAGCATATACATACCCAGGATTTCCTTTCAATAAACGGGGACTTGATCAAACTCTGTCTTGTCTCCATTCTTCGAGTCTCTCCCCTCCATCCTCTCTCTCTCTCTTGCTAGACCCTGTTGACTGACCTGCAGACTGGAGCACTTGGCCCCCAAACATGGGGCAGCATGGAGCAGCGCCGGCCGGGACAACAGATGACCAGTGTTATCTTGCTTTTAACTCCCCATCAAGTATCTGCAGGCCCAAGTGAAGAATGTGTGCCTTTCAGCCGAAGTTCTTAGTCCTGTTTTGCAACTTTTCCCAGGTCTCCAGTCTGCCAGCCTCCCACTCTAGCATATTTGACACCTTACACTTTCTGTACTCCCTAAATGTAATGGCTTAATTCCCCTAAATAGAGGAACTGGCTCTATTTCTCTGTAGAACCCTGGCTGATGCACATCTAGTCCTAGGTCCTTGAAACATTGGGTATCAAGAATGTCAGCCGTAGATGGAAGGGGATTCTTGGGAGGCAGTGAGTTATGAGAACTGTAGACTGACTTGGGAGAGAGCCCCAGGTATCACTTCTGAAGACCCCTTGGAGGAAGCAGGGAGTATCAGAATGTCTCCAAAGCCTTGACTAGCCGGGGTTTAGTGGTCTCCCTTGCCTGCACCCCAAGATACACTCCTTTACTTGAATTTTCCCATGTGAAATGAACACACTTCTCTTTACTTGACACTCCCATTTTAGATTGGAAGATGAAGTAAATAGAATGATAGATGAAACTTGCCTGGATCTGCCATGCTCAGTGCTGTGATTTCATCGTTCTTATCAGAAGAAGACAAGGTAAGGGCAAGAGAGAGAGGAACAAGGGAAGGCAGAGAAAGGTTGAGAAATGAAGGAGTTTAGTTTAATGAATGCCTGATTCCCAGAAGCCCAGGCCACTGCCTTGATAGACTGAATATCTAATTGAAAATAGAAAGAAAAATGCAAGTCCTTCTGGTTTTCTGCATGGAATAAAATAGTGAGTAGCTATCAGAAATATGAGTATCATGCTAGGGGAATTACAAAGTCGAGGGCAATGTTTACTTAGGCATACTGAAGTATTATAGGTGTCCAATGGATATAGATGGAAAACTATTAGTTACGTTTCATAAGCATCAAGAAATGTTGGGCCAGATTTTACCTGGGTCAAATTATGCAGCAAATTCAATGATTCCCAGGCAGGATCCTCTAAGAGTACCAAAGAGTACCTGGATATTAGAGGGAGGCACAAAGAGGGTGCATAGTTTGTATTAATCAAAAGGGACAGGGATGAGTTTGAATAAGAGATGACGTAGACTTTAGAGGTTGGGACTGTGCTCTGGCCTACCAGTAGAGGACAGCAAAACACCTTAGCATGTTCTCAGGACTTGGGGAGCTAGGGCTGTTTATCTGCTAAAATGGCCTTTCTATATACTATCCAACTATTTATACAAATACTACAGACTTCACTGAAGACCAGATAATTTTAGAGAAAACAGTGGGATTCAAGACTCAAAGAACCAGTTATCCTGGCAGTACTCATGTGCCCTTGTTGCTATTAGGCCCCATCTGCCACCTACCTTTGTTATACAACTGTATTGCAAGCAATAGTGCTCACTACTTCCAGGAAGACGCTTTTCCTCCTCTGCCAAGAGAGGTTTATCAAGCTATAAACTTTATCTAAATGCACACAAATAGTCTTACTTTATAGTTCTATTCAATGAACACAAGATTAGAGTTCAATAAATATGATAAGAAGAAAATATAACAAAGAGAAAGGAAAAAATATCTGTGCAAATATCTGCTGTGTGTTTTTGTTTGTTTTTAACTTTCATTTTATTTATTATTAGTGTTGGAGAGGGAATCACATTGAGGACAAAGGACAACTTTGTGGAAATCAGCTCTCTCCTTCCATTTTATGTGTGTTCCAGAAATCAAAACTGAATCACCAGGAGTGAGTGCATGGCAAGTACTTTTACTCACTTTAAACAGAGAGTAACCATTTGGTCTGCTTCCTTCCTTATTTGCAACTAAGCCACTCCTAGGCACTGCTCAAAAACTTTTGATTTTTTTTGATATATCAATAGACTTACCTTATTATCTTTATATTGAATTAAAAATAAGTAGCACAAATTTTACTTCACTGATTCAATAATGTTAAGTTATTAAGTTTAAAGATGAAATTTAATAAACATTAAAATTATAAATATAAAGAGTTCTTTCAAAAGTAAATTCTTTTTTATTGGATATTTTGTTTATTTACATTTCAGATGTCATCCCCTTTCCCTGTTTCCCTTCCCTAGAAAAGCCCTATCCCATCTCCCCTCCTCCTTTTTGTTTTTATGCCATTTTAATTACATGCAAGTATTAAAGTCAGTTCTAGGTTAAGGAACTAGTGATACAATAGATGTAAATAGTCAAGGAACAAGCAAGCCAATAAACACAAATAGCCAAAGAACAAGCAAGGCAATAAACAAAGTTCTGTGAACATTCCCATGATCACTATTTCTGAGGGCCTCTCAGGATGACCAAAATATCTGATCCTACTTCCCTGACCTAGCCCAAACTCATTTTCATGTCTAAAGCCTACTTCCTTGTTCTAGCCTAACATTGAGATTCCTGCCTGGAACCTACTTCCTTGTCCTTGGCCAATATCATATTCCTGCCAAGCAGCCCATTTCCTTGTCCTTGGACCATGTTAGATTCTTGCCAAGCAGCCCCAAAAGCTCTCCACCTCTCCCCCTTTTTTATTTCATAAACAAGACTGAGTCTGTCTTAAGTCATTCTGACAAGAACGCTTTCCTTACCTGTCATGGAATATGTATTATCAAATGCAATGCACTTATGTCTTAGGTTCATAAGGCTCTGTGCAGAATCTTACCCGTCCTTGGCTTGCCAGCCTGTTAATTTAATAACTCTGTCAGGAGGTACATTTTCAGGGTCAAGCCATGTACTTTGGCTGTCAACATGTTGATGTGGTTAAAGACAAGCTTTAACATGATGGGCAGGAATAAAAGTATTCCCAGGACAAAAAGGGCTAGCATGATCAAGCTATATATGCCATTCTTGAAGCTTAATCAAAATAGAAATACTGGCCTCAGACCATGGGTAATTTTATCAGCAGTATCTCTCACATCAATGCTCAGCAGAGCAGCATTCTTAATTCATGAGCTCACTATATAAAGTTAAAACACCCAGAGAGGTGTTAGAATTATGCCAAATACATTGCAAGTATCTTTAAACTTTTTCCTAATTATAATGACTGCCATTGTAAATTTTATTTTTTTTCTGATTTTCTTTTTTTATTAGATGTTTTAATTACATTTCATACGTTGTCCCCTTACCCCATCCCCCACCCACCCAGGAACCCCCTATCCCCTCACCCCTCCTCCTTCTTCTCTGTGGATGTAACACCTACCTATGCCCCCACTCCCACCTCCCCACCCTCAAATTCCCTCCCCCTGGGGCGTCCAGCCTTCATGATGTCAAGGATCTCTTCTTCCACCTATGCCCAGCAGGGCCCTCCACTCTTACATATTCAGCTGAAGCCCTGGATCTCTCCCTAAGTGCTCCCAGGCTGGTGGTTTAGACCCTGGGAGCTGTGGTTGGTTGGTATTGTTGCTCTCCTCATGGGGCCACAAACCCTTTCAGCTCCAATGGCCTTCACTCTAACTCCTCCACTGGGAACCCCATTATCAGTTCAATGGCTAGTTGTGAGCATCTGCCTCTGAATATGTCAGACTCTTGCAGACCGCTGAGGAGACAACTATATCAGGCGCTTATCAGCATGCGCTTCCTGACTTCCACATCAGCATCTACCTTTGGTGACTGCACATGGGATGGATACTCAGGTGGAATGATCTTCAGACAGCCCCTCCTTCAGTTTCTGTCCCTCATTTTGTCTCCATATGTGCTCCCTTTAGTATTTTGTTGCTCCTTTTCAGAAGGACCGAATCACCCCCACTTGGTCTTCCACTTGGTCTTCATGAGCTTCATGTGGCCTGTGAGTTGAATCTTGGGCATTTCAAGATTCTGGGCTAATATCCAATAATCAGTGAGTGAATACCATGTGTGTTCCTTTGTGATTGGCTTACCTCACTCAGGATGCTAATTTGTAGTTCCATCCATTTACCTAGGAAAACTCTAAAATTCATTGTTTTTAATAGCTGAGTAATACTCCATTGTGTAAATATACCACATTTTTTTAATCCATTCCTCAGTTGAAGGACATCTGGGTTCTTTCCAGCTCTGGGCTATTATAGATAAGGCAGCTATGAACATAGTTGAGCATATGTCCTTGTTATATGTTCGAGCATCTTCTGGGTATATGCCTAGGAGTGGTATAGCTGGATCCTCAGGTAATGCTATGTCCAATTTTCTGAGGAACCGCCAGACTGATTTCCAAAGTGGTTGCACCATCTTGCAGTCCCACCAACAATGGAGGAGTGTTCCTCTTTCTCCACACCCTCACCAACATCTACTACCACCTGAGTTTTTAATCTTAGCCATTCTGACTGGTGTGAGATGGAATCTCAGGGTTGTTTTGATTTTCATTTCCCTGATGACTAAGGATACTGAACATTTCTTTAGGTGCTCGGCCATTCGAGTTTCCTCAGTTGAAAACTCTTTGTTAAGCTCTATACCCCATTTTTTAATAGGGTTATTTGGTTGTCTGGAGTCTAATTTCTTCAGTTCTTTGTATACATTGGATATTCGGCCTCTATCAGATGCAGGATTGGTAAAGATCTTTTCCCAATTTGTTGGTTGTCGTTTTTGTCCTATTGACAGTGTCCTTTGCCTTACAGAAACTTTGCAATTTTATGAAGTCCCATTTGTCAATTCTTGATCTTAGAGCATATGCCATTGGTGTTCTGTTCAGGAACTTTTCCCCTGTGCCCAAGTATTCGAGGCTCTTCCCCACCTTCTCTTCTATTAGTTTCAGTGTATCTGGTTTTATGTGGAGGTCCTTTATCCACTTAGACTTGAGCTTTGTACAAGGAGATAAGAATGGATCAATTTTCATTCTTCTACATGTTGTCCTCCAGTTGAACCAGCACCATTTGTTGAAAATGCTGTCGTTTTTCCACTGGACAGTTTTAGCTCCTTTGTCAAATATCAAGTGACCATAGGTGTGTGGGTTCATTTCTGGGTCTTAAATTCTATTCCATTGATCTACCTGCCTGTCTCTGTACCAATACCATGAAGGTTTTTTTCTTTTTTTTTTTTTTATCACTATTACTCTGTATTACAGCTTGAGGTCCAGGATCATGATTCCCCCAGAAGTTCATTTATTGTTGAGAATAGTTTTCGCTATCCTGGGTTTTTGTTATTCAAATGAATTTGAAAATTGCTATTTCTAACTCTATGAAGAATTGAGTTGGGATTTTGATGGGGATTGCATTGAATTTGTAGATTGCTTTTGGCAAGATGGCCATTTTTACTCTATTAATCCTGCCAATCCATGAGCATGGGAGATCTTTCCATCTTCTGAGATCTTCAATTTCCTTCTTCAGAGACTTGAAGTTCTTGTCATGCAGATCTGTCAGTTGCTTGGTTAGATTCACACCAAGGTATTTTATATTATTTGTGACTATTGTGAAGGGTGTCATTTCTCTAATTTCTTTCTCAGCCTGTTTATCCTTTGAGTAGGGGAAGGCTACTGATTTGTTTGAGTTAATTTTATATCCAGCCACTTTGTTAAAGTTGTTTATCATTTTTAGGAGTTCTCTGGTGGAAGTTTTAAGGCTCTCTTAAGTATACTATAATATCATCTGCAAATAGTAAAATTTTGACTTCTTCCTTTCCAATGTGTATCCCTTTGACCTCCTTGTGTTGCCTAATTGCTCTGGCTAGGACTTTGAGTATTATATTGAATAGGTAGGGAGAGAGTGGGAAGCCTTGTCTAGTTCCTGATTTTAGTAGGATTGCTTCAAGTTTCTCTCCATTTACTGGTGTTGGCTACTGGTTTGTTGTATATTTCTTTTACTATGCTTAGGTATGGGCCTTGAATTCCTGTTTTTTCCAAGACTTTTATCAAGAAGGGGTGTTGAATCTTGTCAAATGCTTTCTCAGCATCTAGTGAGATGATCCTGTGTTTTTTTTCTTTGAGTTTATTTATATAGTGAATTACATTGATGGATTTCTGAATATTGAAGCATCCCTGCATTCCTGTGATAAAGTCTACTTGACAATGATGGACGATTGTTCTGATGTGTTCTTGGATTCAGTTTGCAAGAATTTTATTGAGTATTTTTTGCAGCGATATTCATAATTAAGATTGATCTGAAGTTCTCTTTTTTTTTGTATCTTTGTGTGTTTTAGGTATGAGCATAATTGTGGCTTCATAAAACAAATTTGGTAGTGTTCCTTCTGTTTCTATTCTGTGGAATAGTTTATAGAGAATTGGTATTAAGTCTTTTTGGAAGACCTGATAGAACTCTGCCCCAAAACCATCTGGTCCTTGGCTTTTTTTGGAGAGAACTCTTTAAATGACTGCTGCTATTTCTTTAGGGGTTATAGGACTATTTAGGTGGTTTTATCTGATCCTGATTTAACTTTGGTACCTGGTATCTGTCTAGAAAGTTGTTCATTTCATCCAGGTTTTCCAGTTTTGTTGAGTATAGGCCTTTGTATTAGGATCTGTTGATTTTTTGAATTGCCTCAGTTTCTGTTGTTATAGCTCTCTTTTCAGTTCTGATATTCTTAATTTGGATACTGTCTCTGTGCACTACAGTTAGTCTGGCTAAGGGTTTATCTATCCTGTAGATTTTTTCAAAGACTAGCTCCTGGTTTTACTGATTCTTTGTACAGTTCTTTTTGTTTCTACTTGGTTGATTTCAGCCCTAAGTTTGATTATTTCCTGTTGTCTACTCCTTTTGGGCATATTTGCTTCTTTTTGTTCTATCAGGTGTGCTGTCAAGCTGCTAGTGTATGCTCTCTCCAGTTTCATTTTGAAGGCACTTAGAGCTATGAGTTTTCCTCTTCGCACTGCTTTCATTGTGTCCCACAAGTTTTGGAATGATGTGTCTTCATTTTCACTAAATTTTAAAAAGTCTCTAATTTCTTTCTTTATTTCTTCCCTGACCAAGTTATCATTGAGTAGAGTGTTGTTCAGTTTCCAAGTGTATGCGGACTTTCCATTGATTTTATCATTATTGAAGACCAGTCTTAGTCAGTGGTGATCTGATAGGATGCATGGGATTATTTCAATTTTCTTGTATCTGTTGAGGTCTGTTTTGTGACCAATTACATGGTGGATTTTGGAGAAGGTGCTAAGAAGAAAGTATATTCTTTTGGTTTTGAATGAAATGTTCTATTGATATCTGCTAAATATATTTGGTTCATAACTTCTCTTAGTTTCACTGTATTTCTGTTTAGTTTCTACTTCCATGATCTGTCCATTGATAAAAATGTGGTGTTGAAGTCTCCCACTATTATTGTGCAAGGGGCAATGCATGCTTTGAGCTTTAGTAAAGTTTCTTTTATGAATGTGGGTGCCCTTGCATTTGGAGCATAGATGTTCAGAATTGAAATTTCATCTTGACTGATTTTTCTTTTAACGAGTATGAAGTGTCCTTCCTTATCTTTCTTGATATCTTTTGGTTGAAAGTAGATTTCATTAGATATTAGAATGGCTATTCCAGCTTGTTTCTTGGGACCATTTGCTTGGAAAATTGTTTTCTAGCCTTTTACTCTGACATAGTGGCTCTCTTTTGCACTGAGGTACGTTTCCTGTATGCAGCAAAGTGTTGGGTCCTGTTTATGTATCCAGTCTAATAGTCTGCGTCTTTTTATTGGGGAACTGAGTCCACTGATGTTAAGAGATATTAAGGAAAAGTGATTGTTGCTTCTTGTTATTTTTGTTATTAGAGGTGGAGTTATGTTTGTGTGGCTATCTTCTTTTTGTTTTGTTGGAAGAAGATTATGTTCTTGATTTTTCTAGGGTATAATTTCCTTCCTTGTGATGGTGTTTTCTCCTTATTTTCCTTTGTAGAGCTGGATGTGTGGAGAGGTATTATATGAATTTGGTTTTGTCATGGAATATCTTGGTTTCTCCATCTATGTTAATTGAGAGTTCTGCTGGGTATAGTAGCCTGGGCTGGCATTTGTGTTGTTTTAGGGCCTGTATGACATCTATTCAGGATCTTCTGGCTTTTATAGTATCTGGTGAGAAGTCTGGTGTAATTCTGATAGGTCTGTTTATATAAGTTAATTGACCTTTTTCCCTGACTGCTTTTAATATTCTTTCTTTGTTTTGTGCATTTGGTATTTTGATTATTATGAGACAGGAGGAATTTCTTTTCTGGTCTAGTCTATTTGGAGTTCTCTAGGCTTCTTGTATGTTCATAGGCACCTCTTTCTTTAGGTTAGGGAAGTTTTCCTCTATAATTTTGTTGAAGATATTTACTGGCCCTTTAAGTTGGGAATCTTCATTCTCATCTATACCTATTATCCTTAGGTTTGGTCTTCTCATTGTGTCCTGGATTTCCTGGATGTCTTGTGTTAGGAGCTTTTTGCATTTTGCATTTTCTTTGACAGTTGTGTCAATGTTTTCTATGGTATCTTCTGCACCTGAGATTCTGTCTTCTATCTTTTGTATTCTGTTGGTGATGCTTGCATTCATGACTTCTTATCTCTTTCCTAGGCTTTCTATCTCCAGGATAGTTTCCCTTTGAGATTTCTTTATTGTTTATTCTTCCATATTTATGTCCTGGATGGTTTTGTTCAAGTCCTTCACCTGTTTAGTTGTGTTTTCTTGTAATTCTTTAAGGGATTTTTGTGTTTCCTCTTTAAGGGCTTCTACTTGTATACCTGTGTTTTCCTATATTTCTTTAAAGGAGTTATTTATGTCCTTAAATTCCTCTATCATCAACATGAGAAGTGATTTTAAATTGACTCTTGCTTTTCTGGTGTTATGGGGCATTCAGGACTTGCTACGGTGTAAGTACTAGGTCCTGATGATGCCAGGTAACCTTTGTTTCTGTTGCTTATGTTCATGTGGTTGCCTTTTGCCATCTTGTTATCTCTAGTAATACCTTCATTCACTGTCTCTGACTGGAGCCTGTCTGTCCTGTTATCTTGGCTGTGTCAGAACTCCTCAGAATCCAGCTGTCTCTGTGATCCTGTGATCTTGAGATCCTGAGTGTAAGATCTCCTGGGAGTCAGGCTGTTTCTGGGATCCTGAAATCCTTTAATCCTGGGTGTGTTAGAGCTCCTGAGAGTCCAGCCTCCTCTGGTTTTGGGAGGATTGGGTACAGAGCTGGTGCCCTAGTACTGTTCAGGTCACCAGCACAGACCAGAAGTGAAAAGTAAATTCTTATACTATAAATGCTGTTTGACAAACTAAACTCAATGTCATACCACCATATGACCTATAAAGAGCTTGTGTCATGTTTGACTCATGGTATGAATTTGACAGCTCTGGACTTAGTCATAATGAACTCACACATTATGGGCCAGAAACAGAGAGTTCACAAGCCAGCTTTGGCCCATGTCCCAGCATTGGGTGTCATTGCTTCCAAGGTTGACCCCTGATTAGCTGGTCATTGAACTGACTCTCCTGTGATACCCCACACAAATCACTTTCTCCTTTAACCTGGGTTTTTAATCGGCAGCGATAGCTGCTGTAACAAAACATACCATATAGTGAATATCATAACAGGATTTATTTCTCACAGTTAAGAGAATGTAAGGTCCAAGATCTAGAAACTTTCCAGGTTGACTCCACAAAGAGGCCTGCCTCCTGGCTTTAGATTAGAACCTTCTTACATCTTCACTGGGTGAAGGGGAGAGAGCCAGGTCTTCTGCACTTCTTCATGATGGTTCACTACCATCAGAACCTCCTATAGTCCTAATGATCTCCCAATGTTTCTGCCTCCAATGCCATCTCTTTGGGAGTGAAGGCTTCAACATTTGAAGTGAAGGGAAGACAATCCAGCCCACAATGGTATCTCTAGAGATTCCTTTACAGGAATCTAGAAAAATTGGGAAAAGTGCTGTTTGGAGGCTGACTTTGAGAGCATCTGGGGAGAAAACAAGTGACAAAGTTCATCCTGTGGACAACACATTCTGTCAAGAAGACGGAACTCCCCAAGAAGTCACAGCACAAGTGTCAGAGAAGAGCTCTTTCTCACCTGTTTTCTTTGACTCTGAAAGCACCTTCAACCAAGTCTTCTCTCTGTATCCATCTGGGCTGCAGTTGTTTCACAAACACATGAAGAAGTAGGCTCCATTTAAGGAGCTGGGGTTCCTCTCTGAATTTCTCCTAATTACTATTTCCTATTCAATATCATTTAGAAAATAAAGGTCACTGATCCTAGGCATTCTTAGTTTTGGACTGATAAGCCATAGGTACCCCAGAGTCCTTGTGTCATCTTGATCCCTCTGAAGGACAAATGAGAGAAAATACTTTATCTGTAGATTAATCAATCTCCACAACAGGAAACAAATTACCAAGCTCCTTAGTAGCTGTGTGGCTGAAGACAATAAGGTTCCTTTTTTGCTTGTGCTGAATCCAGTGCAGAATCCAGGTTACTTCCACCTGGTGAGTGAACACTCATGCACTACTTCCTGATGTCGCTCAGACAGCAGGCAGAGATGGAGGCACAGATCCCAAAGCATATATCCACTGTAATAAGGTTTATTGTAGATGAAATGTCCCATTCTAAATTTCACCCATCAGAATTAAGAAGACAGACAATATGGAAACTGTGTGGCAAAAGCAGCTTGCTCTGTGCTGAAGAACAAGAAGCAGGTTACTGAGCAATCAATTGACCTCTGATCTTTTGATCACCAAATATCTTCCCTTTGGCAAAGACCATACTTATCCCTTTCCCTAGGGAGAAAAATTTAAGCTTCATTCCCTCTGTGTCTAGGACAGTGGATCTTAACCTGTGTGCTGTGACCCTCTGGGGGGAGTCACATATGAAATATATTGTATATCAGATATTTACATTATGATTCATAACAGTAGCAAAATTACAGTTATGAAGTAGTAATGAAATCATTTAATGGTTAGAGGTCACCACAATATGAGGGGCTGTATTAAAGGGTCGAAGCATTAGGAAGGTTGAGGTTGTCCGGACCTGCTGGCTGCTATTAAAATATGGCCCGGAACAGTGACTTCATGCATGTGAAGTCACTGGTCTAAGGGTTGTTCACTCACCTTCATTAGGTCTGCAGGTGGCTGATTGTGGTGCAGGGATGTAGAACTAGAACACAATGGGCGCAAGAGAACAGGCTGCCAAGGTTTGTGGTTTGTCCTACAAGCATAGCTCTAGAAGGGGTGTCCCTTCTCTGATAGGTTTGATTGCCATTCCATTCTCTAACTTAGTAATGATGGATGTAATGATCACTAACACTTAGGTCATGTTTAGGCGTGCCAGGTTTCAGTTGGCACATTATTGATCCATTCCTTGGGACAATTCTACAATGCAGCTCTGGGAGTATTTTTAAACACACACACACGCGCACGCGCACACACACACACACACACACACACACACTATTTTAAACCCTGACCCATACAATACATGGCTAAATTGTCTGTGTTTTCATCTTGAAAGGAGGACTGGGACTTGAGACCCACTGTGCCTGCTTCTAGGACTCATTTACCTTGAAATGCAGCCTTGTTTGGGTTAATCTGCTCAGGATCTGTGAATTCCAAGAATTCCCAGAACTGAATGAAAGATAAAGCACATTTTGCAGACGTACTTCCTCCCCACAAACAGAGAACACATGCATGAAGTCACTGTTCCAGGTCATATTTTAATGGCAGCCAGCAGGTCCTGACAGGCTGGTTAGGGAGTGTGCAGAAATGACTCCCTCTTCACCTTGGAGCCCTGCCATGCCTACCTCTACAAACTGTGTCAATTAAGTATAGAACAAGACTCTGCACATCTAGTCACTGGAATGTAGCCCTAAGAGGGACATTTGATCAGCTATTTGATACTTCACTAGCTCAGACCTGCATCTTATTTTTTCTAAAGCCAGAAACTGAAATATTAACTCAAGTCTTTGTGGAGCATATGTCTTCTTAGTTCTAGGACTAAAACAATGAACAGAGACACTTTGTAAATACATCCAGTAGCTGTACAATTTGCCCATTATCTTTCCTGTCCCTTTCCCAACCATTTTCCACACGTTTATTAAAACACCTCCCCCTTTAGACCTCCTCTGTGAAATGAAGTACTGAAGACCTCTGCTATGGCTTCCAGTAGACTCTGTAGTATCTTCATACCAGATGCTACATGTTTCCAAGTCTTTGGAGATGGAGTCCTGGCTTCAGAGTTAATTTATATTACAATTACCCAAGCAAAAGAAAGGGGTCAGGAATTCCAACTAGTGTATGCTTAGAATTCTATGAATCTCTGAATCTTCAAAGAATTTAGTACTTAGGCATTGTTAGTAAATATTACAGAACAAGTCACCTTACCTAAGTGATAGAAAGAGCTCTACTTTCATGTTCTAGAGTAAAGACTGTTCTCAGATGTAGCAGGTTAGAACATCTAACCTGGGCTCCATTCACACACTTGAAGTTGCATATTTGAGAATTGTTCAGGTAGTATCTGTAATTCACTGCACTAGCCATGAAGGCTGGATTTTCTGGACTTCAGTGGACATGAGCCTGGCCAAACAAAAGCAGACTCCTGACACAGCTGGCCTTAGTTTATCACATCTGCACCACAACACACCAGTGAGCCAACATCACCACCATCTATCCAGGAGGAATCAGAGACACGTGGAAGCCAAGTTCTGCTGTCTATAGGATTCTTCTTCAACCACTTGAGGCTATGCAACCACCCAGACACTGTCCTAAGCTGCTTATTATTGACAGTTGGCTCGAGGTGACTGGCAAGCTCTAGCAATGCCTGAATGCTTGAATAAAACTGGAGCTGAGAGGATATACCAGCCTTGGTGTTGGTGTGTGCGTGTGTGTGTGCGTGTGCGTGTGCATGTGTGTGTGTATGTGAATGCCTGTGAACCCACATGTCATTCCCATGTAGACACTGTAGACATGTATTGTACATATGCTCACGTGTATGTCTGTGCATGTATGCGTACATTTCTGTACTTATGATTTTTGGTGGCTGATCCATTAATTAGCCCCAGTTAGTCCTATACAAGGTCCCTCTTCATTGCTAAATTCTCTGCTCAAATAACTTTCTTGCATTCAACCTTTTATTACACCTACATTTCAGACTAATTTCCTGTTCTCTTCCTGCTTAACTTTTACACAAACCTTTTTCTGCTTGACACTACATTAGTGTACACACACAGGAGAGAGAGAGAGAGAGAGAGAGAGAGAGAGAGAGAGAGAGAGAGAGAGAGAGAGAGAGATGTTGAGATGTTTAACCACATGGGTGCACTCAGGCACACATATAGGTTTTGGGTTTTCAGTCCCTCCCATTAGCTTAATATCTTAAAATAAAATTGTAATAAGGCAGCAAGATGGCTCAGAGGGTAGAGGCACTTGTACACAAGCTTGACAATATGAGTTCAATTCCTAGATCCTACATGGTGTTAGGAGAAAACCTATTCTTGAAAATCTTATTCAGAGGACAGTGCCCTCTGACTCCCACATGCACACTACCATATGTGTGTACCCTCACCCACTGTAGCATGTGTACACCAGCATTTGCCTTCTTACACAAAAGGATAGGACTGCCTCGGGAAAGCTGAGCTCATGTTGAAAGGGAGCTTGGGGAGAGCAGACTTCAAGCCATGCCTACATTGCCACACAAAGTATCCTCTATTGCCCTGGCCTGGAGTCCTACATGATAGGATGCCAAGCTCAGAGAGGGCTAAGAAACTTCTCTTTTTGCTCCTTTTACAAATTTCTCAAATGCTCCCTATATAAACTGACCATGTGACTGCTTCATAGTATGATTATGAGGAAGGTTTTCACTGTAGATGCACGAGAGAGAACATATCTGAAAGAGTCCAGAATGGAGAGAGAAAGTAGTAGACTGAACACAGTCTACTACACAGGAGAGAAACAAGAGAAAAGGGAGAGAGAGAGAGAGAGAGAGAGAGAGAGAGAGAGAGAGAGAGAGAGAAGATGAAAAAGAGAAAAGAGGAAGGAAGCAGAGAGAGGAAGACACAAAACAGAAGGCAAAAGAGAGTATCTGAAATAGCAGGATTATAAGGTTATAGGATTATATAGACAGTGCAGCTGGAGGAGGGAAGAAGGGGAGAAAAGCTTGGATGCCATCATGGACTCTGATTTGTGAGATGGGTGCTTGTGATACTGAAAGCCTGGTGACCAGCATGTGCTTTGGTATGCTAACTGGCACCACAGATAGCTGGTTTTCCCTTCTGCCAGTAATAAAGGAAATGATGTCTTTTGTAGAGAGAAACTAGCTTCCCAAGTTCCTGAAGAATGTTGACTTTTGTCTATCAGAATTCGACAAAATAGAGTTCCCTTTGGATCTGAGATGCCCCACACTGGCAACCTCACTCAGCATAGGCAGAGGAGCCACATGACAGCAGGAAGAGTGAGTAATGGACATTTCTGAATGTATAGACACAGAATATTTAGAATGAGAGAATGTAACAGAAAGGAAGGGATGAGTAGTAGATATTTCTGAATAAATAGTCAAAGATGTATTTAGAGTGGTAGAATGTGGCAGAAACAATGTCATTGGTGTCCAACATCTAATCACTTTGGATGTTTAAAAACATATACAGTGTAGCCTTCAAATGCCCATTGTTATTTGCATAGTTCCCCAGATAATAGGACATTTAAATGCATAAGCTTTGTCATTTTTTTAAATTGGTGGCTGTTCTTATCTCCAAAAGAAAGGCAGCAACCTTGAGTAATTTCCTTCAACCTGCCCTTATCTCAGTGTGTGGTGGGCGGGCATCTGTTTTTGTTCTCAGACACCTGAGGCTTTCAGCTGCTTGTGGGCAGGGCCCAAAGCTTTTTATCTCTGAAATCCTGAAGCTGAGGCCCTGTGGTTGTCTGTTGAGTAATAAGACTACAGGGAATGCACAGCTGGCTGCATTATTAATCCTCCTTGATAAGATAAAACTAGCAGAGACTTCATTGTTTCCAATCAAGACACACTGTAATACACTTTTCTAGATCCAGACTTGTCATGACACAGGTGGCAGATGATGTGGCTGTCACACCCAGTGAAACAGGATAATACCTTATAGCATGCCAAAAGAGAATCCTATCTTTTCAGCTGAGATTCTCAAACCTCAGCTCCAGTGACATGTCAAGTCAGTTAATCCTCTGTGGTGGAAAGCTGCCCTTGTCTCATGGGATGCTTGACAGCACCATGACTCAGGTGGCATTGGCATTAGCTTATCAAAAATGTCTCCAGATATTGCCAGATGGTCCCTGGGAGGCAATCTTGTCACTAGATTGAAAAAAAAAAAAAGCACTATTCTAATTTCATGTAAGAATTTAGGGGTGTTTGGGAACAGGTGTGACTCTCACTCCTCAACAAAGAAAATTTCTTTGTGCAACAAACAGAGATTACAGTGGTTACAGAAAACTACTGTAGAAAACAAGTGAGTATATGATACCCAGCACAACTAACCCATCTAGAATGCAACTCCTTGCACCCAAGGCTCAGAGATCAAAATGAAGGGGAGAACAGGAAGATTGTAAAAGACAGACAAATAGGGAATTTGCTGTGAAAATGTGTCTCCTACAATGACAAAGAAGCTATACTCATGAAATCTCATCAACATGGCTACCTAAATAAGACCTGAACAAGGATACCACCAATAGACATGTTAACATGAAAGGGAGAAATCTCCTGGAACCTCAACCCTAAACAAAGAAATACAGGTAACTAAAGAATGCAGAGAGTGGGGAAAGTAGTCTTCTCCAGGAAAGAGGGGAAATAATTTAACTATACTTTAAATTTTAAAAGGAAAAGGAAAATCAAGAGATACATACATTGAGTTAGTAAGAGGAATAAGGTCAGACGATCAGGTGTAAATGTGATCACTAGTTAGTAAATAGTTAATGGTAACGCTGAAAAATACTTAAAGAATTATTTAAAGTGTTTTTATGACAAAAAGGGAGGATCTGAGATGGTATGCACATAAATTGGGTTGAGATGGCTGCTCCTTGTTGTGTGTTTACTCTAGACAACTATGAGGATGCTACTAGATTTCTGAGGCAGCTTAAGGAGACAGAAGACAAGAAAGTAACAGAAACCTGACCTTCAATAGATGAGACTCGGCTTATTGCTGCATTCAGTGAGGGGCAACCTCTCTCTTGAAGGAAGTTGAGAGGCCTGCCAAGGGAAAAAGCTGGCTGTGACCCTTATAGAGGTGAAGAGTTTGAGAATGAAAAACTGTTACAACCATGGTAGCTCTGTGCAGTTCTAAAGTCTCTCTTTTCTAGAACTGTCTGCTTCAAGTGAGACAGATTATCTTGAGAGATAGGTTATCTGAACAAACATTCCTTTCAAGGCTGAAAACCAAGAGAGATTAACTTGAGAGATAGGTTGCTTCTATAAACATTCTTTTCTGAACTGGCCCAACAAGGTCATCTGTAATCCTGTAGGAACTGGTTTTACACAGCCTTCTATCAGCTACCAGAAACATGTACCCATTTTCACTTGTCAGTTTAAGAAAGTATTTTTATAAATTAATTAATTAATTAATTAATTAATTAAATTAGGCTAAATGTGTTAAAGGTAGGTTTCCTATGTGATTGTTCTCTGGGACTGTTTGGTAGCAACTTTCCAGAAAACGAATTCTTTGAGCTCTTAGCTCACCCACCTCATACACTGTGCTAGAGGCTTTTCCTGCAGTGATTTATTGAGTGGGTCCACCACTCTGTAACAATTTGGTACCACCAATATTTCTCACCTGCAATGTGAGGTGACAGAGAGATGAGAGGTCAATCCCAGTCGATCAGTGTACTAAGAAGCAAGGCTCCCTGGCTGGCAGGTTCTGTTCTCCTCCCTAGTCTGTAACTGTTTATTCTCTGTTCTCTTTCCTGTGTTTCTGCAGTGAGAACAAAAAGTCAGAAGCAGGCATCACGCACTTTTCTGAAAACGGGAATCTTTCTGTTGCAGTGAGGGATATTTTCTGTCTCTGGGAAAATCCTCTCTTCCCTGTTGGCTGTTTGTAGGGATAACAGTATCATCTGTCCTCAGAACTGTGAAGGTGATCTCCATCATTGTTGCACTTCTTGTCTACTGACTTAATAGCCAGCCAAGACACTGTTCTTACTCCATTGACTGAGACAGTCAATTAAATGAGATACCTAGTTTAGATAGCCATAATTCAAGTAACACTTGTATTATTTAGACGTTATTGGAGGTACAGTATGGTAGGGGACAAATGGTGTGTATTACAGGCTAAAAGCCCAAGTCTAAAGGCTGGCTGCTCTTCTCGCAGATGTCTCTGAGGGCTTGAGCTATGTTTAGAAGTGGGCAATATAACTTGTGTTGCTTGGCTATTCCCAGGATGAAATGAGGCGTGTAGAAAAGCAATATGGTTGGCAAGGATGTGAAGAAATTAGAATTCTTGTGCACTCTTGGCGAACACATGAAATAGTACAGCCACTATGCAGTTTTTCAAACAAACAAAAACAAACGTATACTTACCACATAGTTCAGCAATTCCAATTCTGAGTATATATGTAAAGAACTGAAATCAGGGGCACAAACAGTATGGTATGGATACTCATATACTCATGCTTCTGGCAAAATTATTCACAATAGCCAAAGGGTAGAAACGTCTCAAGTATTGGTTTGATAGAGGCATAGATAAAATAGGGTCTATGTGAGCGATAGACTATTACTGAGCCCCAAAAAGAAAGAAATCCCTGTTACATATGACAACGACTTGAAGGCATGGCGCTAAATGAAATGGACCAGTCAGGAAAGGACAAAGGCTGATGAATCCTTTTATATATGGTATCTAGAGTTGATCATAGTCATAAAGATTAAAAATAAAATAGAGGCTGTCAGGAGTTAAGGGAAGAGGGAATGGAAAAATAGCTTTTAGAGGGTACAGGGTTTCAATTATGGAAGAGGACAAAGATATGAGGATGGATGTGTGTGGTGCTCTAATGCCTGTGAAAGTACTAACCGCACATTTAAAAATGCTTAGGGTAGAGAAATCTCAATTACTCATCTTTAAAAATTGAAAGCAGAACAGTACATGGCGTAGTAAGAGTTGGACACATTAGGGCCTGCTTTGAATCTATCTGCTTGTTGAAGAGAGATACTAACAAAACTTCCACAAACAAGTCCAAATGTGGATGACATTATGTGGGAAAGAGGATCTGAGGAAGACGGAGTAGGTGGAGGCAGGGTCCCACGGGAAGAAGGTTTCTTTTAGCAGTTGAGATTGGGATCCAAGTCTATCTCGCAGCCTCTGTTCAAAGGCTGTCATTTCCCAAGGTACTAAGGGACCATTAGAGACTGGGAGATCCCTCTCCTACCAATGCTTCCTCTCCAGGCCGGTTGCCTAGAGGGTCCCTGAGAACTCTTGAAGATCAGAAGCATTGGGTACCTTTCCTCTTTCATGAGACCCACTCAACCCTGGCATCAGAACATCTGGCATCCATTGGCAGGGTTTTGTGGTGGAGGATGCTACTGGCACCTGGTGGTTAGAGGCCAGGAAAGGCGGTTATTACCGTACCCTACAATGCAGGGGAAGCCTCCATGCCAAGTAATTACACGGTCCAGAACGTAAGTGGTACTGCCCACCAAACTCTTCTAGTCAAAAAATGCTTTGAAGTATCCTCAGTACCTTGATAACCCTCCCCTGGATCTATTCCTACCTGTCGAAATTCCTTTCAATGATGGTGCCAACAGAGGCCCCGTCTACCCAAAGAAGCATAGGCTTGGCCTGCTTAGAAGTGTGGAGGTGAAGGGACAGAAGTACCTCTAGGGATACTGGAGGTACAACCAATCTACCCAGCATTTCCCGGGAGCGTAAACACTGAAGCATCTGACAGTGAATGAGAACCTCAGGGTGCTTACAGAGAGATCAAAGTCAGCCCGCTTTAATTTCAAAAGAGATGCTAAACTCGGAGCTTCGTGAATGGTTTCACCAGTAAAGTGCTTGCTGCACAAACCTGAGATCTCCAATACTCATACAAAAGGCCAGATGGTAGGGTACCCCTATAACTCCAGTACTAGAAGCACCAAGATGGGATTCCTGAAGCTCACTGGTACCAGCCTACCCAAGCTGAGGAGTCTCCAGCTTAGTGAGAGATGACCTTGCCTGAAATACTAAAAGTGGATGGGCTGGTGACATAGCTCAGTGGGTAAAGCACTTGTTGCTAAGCCTGACATCCCCAGAGCTCTGGGATCCACATGGTGTAAGAAGAGAACCAACTCTCCAAAAATTTTCCTGTGCTCTCCACATATGTGCTATGTGTACACACAAAATAAGTGAATGTAATATTTAAAAAAGAATTACTCATTTGATAAACAGAATGATAATGGGGTAGGCATTTGAGGAAAAGAGATCTAACATAGACTGCTGGGCCCCATCTAACCGGGTATATATACACATTCTCTCTCTCTCTCTCTCTCTCACACACACACACACACACACACACACACACACACACACTCCTAAAAACAAGTAGAAACCATGTTTAATTTTTCCCAAGGGAAGACCTCAAAACAGGTTCTCCTATGCAAATCAGAGTTTTTCACTTAATTTTCTTAAATAGAAAGTGGTAATTTTAATAGCATGTTCATTCAGGTATGAGCAGATGGCTGGAAAAGCCCCTTAAACACAGCATCATATTCTGTAAAAGATTTCTACCTGTTAACTTTGCTGGTCCTCTCTCGTAATGTTCCCGTAAGCCAGTCCCTCTATAAACCCCAGCCTTTCTCTCCAGCTATCCTGGGTGAATGTCCAGGTTAGGAGTCAGGACAGGTAGTGGGGGAACTCACTAGTTCTGTTTTTTCAGATGTCAGAGGGTAACCTTGGTGAGAGTAGGAGAACTTGCCATAGCACAGGTCAGATGATAACTGTGGGTCACCGACTGGGCAGAGGCCCTGGTGACCTTGGTGATAATGGATCAAGGAGAGCTCGACACAGCACAGGTCAGGTGCTGACTGTGGGTCACTGACTAAGCTGGGCCCCAGCATATTCACATGGAAACAAATAAACAAAACAAACCAGAAAAAGGTTCAGGTCAGTGCACGTGCCCAAATATAAATGCAGAGCAAACAGCCTAGTGCCTGAAAAAGCAAAGCAGGCAATTTAATTATCAATACCCTGCCCCACCTCTCCCAGGAAAGGAGTGGGGCATTCAGGTACAGAGAAGGAATCAAATCCGAGCTGGGTTTCCTCAGGATGGATTTCCTTAATTATTATATGAACATAATTACATTTCTTACTCTAAAAGTTTTAATGCTAAGTCGGTTTTATAAGTTTGGTTGTACTCTATTTAGACACAGACTCATGTTAAAAAACAATTCCATGGCCACATACAATTGAAATAATTCTACATAGGATAAATTATATGTAATATATCAACAGCACTATTTGTTCAATGAAAATAAAAACAGCCATCGAAAGCTCAAAGCCAGCGACATGTTCAAGCAACTGACACCAGCTCCAATACTGTCCTCATTTTCTGAGTACAAGGCTGGGAAACTCAGGGTGCTAGAATAGATTGAAGTCTGTGGACCTGGGGTCAGAGGACATCACTAGCAGCCCATTATAGACCACATAATGTGCAGGTGAAAGGCATATCACCTGCATTCACATGAAGCTCCCGTCTCAAGGTGGGCATGAAGCCAGGCACCTAAAGAAGGGACAGAAACAACCCAGAAGCACTTGCTGTACCCAGCATGGTTATAACTCCATAATAAATTCAGTCTCCACTCTGATCTGACTCAGGAGGGACACTTAACACTCAAGTAGAGTGACTCACAGAAAGATTGAGTCACTGGGAGTTAAGCACCTCTCCTGAAGCCATCTGAGTTCCTCAGGAAAGATTCAAGTCAGCAGGTCCAGTCTGTCATATGGCACTACCTAACCCCAAGTCATAATGGAAAAAGGTGTCATGATGGTACTCTCCTGAAAGGAAGTCATCCATCCTCGATCCCAGATTCAAGTGTACAACGGTATATAAGGGCCTGGAAATCATGTGGGACAAACACACTTGAAAACATGACTGATAGACCACACCAGGTGTGGTACCTCTGTTCTCAACACTGGAGAGACTGAGGCAGGAAGTTCTGGTTCAAGGTCAGCCTGGGATACAGAGTGAGATCTTGACATAGGAGATAAATACATACACTCACACACCTACACACATACACAGACACACACACACACCTACACACACTCAGACACACCACACTTACACATACACACACACTCACACAGCTACACACTCACCTGCCTATACACACATATCCCACACTTACATTCACATACCTACACAGATTCACATACCTACAGACTCACACACCTACACACATACTCAGACACACACCCACATTTACACACACACTCAGATACCTACACACATACTCACACACCTACACACTCACACATCTACACACACATACCATACTTACATACTCACACACCTACACACTCACACAGCTACACACACACACTCACACGGTTGGGGGTGATGCATAGAATATGGCTTGTTGAAGACTTTGGCTGGGCCCTTGTTAGAGACAAAAGGTTGGTCTTTTGAGAATGGCCCTCAGATCTGGAAGCACATGTCTTACAGAGACAGTACTAGCAGTTGCCCTGACTAGAAAGATTGGCTTGGCACCAGAGTGAGTGCATCAAGCATCTGTCTGATCACTTGCCAAACTCCCCAAGGCCCTGGATTCCAGCCCCTAGCCTGGTCTACTGGGGCTTAACTGGAAGGCAGCTGGGAGCAAGGGTGAGTTATGCTAGGGGAGGAAGCAGTAGGTTTCAAAAGACTGACTACACTTCCCCCTTTCCTATCCTCTCCTGCTTGGCTGATTCCCTATTTTCATTCAGAAACTTCATCACTTAAAAACTAAAATGAGCTTGGATTAGTGGAAGTTATGGGGTGGATTTGCAGCAAGTTGGAAGAAACTTGCCTCTTGCCTATACTTCATGAGAAGACCTGTCCATCCAAGTGTCACTTATAGTACATGAAACCATGCTTGCCATCAGCCAGGTGGCATGGCTACACTCACTCGCTTTTCTTCCTTTTTCTTCTAGACTTATGTAAGCATCATAATAGAGCTAGGAACCAGGACTGGTGGCATTTGTAGATCCAGGAACTGCCAGATGCCAAAAAATGTCCACCCACACTTCTAGACCTTGGTTTCTTTGTGTAATTAGTGGAAAAGTGTTGAGGCTAAGTCTGCTGTACTAACCTCATAGAGGTCATAGGAAGGTGTGAGTCCAATATAGATTTTACACACTGTGCAGACACATCAAGCTGGGAGCCAGATAGCTGCTACTGAGCATTCCAGATGTCTTCTCTAAGATGAAGTCAGTAGAGCATCTCACACATCATTGTGACATTACACCTAGCAGGGGACCTAGCACAGGCACCCTAGCAGGGGACCTAGCACAGGCACCCTAGGCTGCCCACCTAGTGATCACATGAATAAGCCTATGAACAGTGCAAGATGGTTGTGTTTGACATCAACAAGAAGCCTCTGAGCTGTTGTGCTGTACCAACAGTCCTTGCTGGTTTAGTCTGTATATATCTAAACACTAACCTACATGTTCTGTTACAAAGATGATAGGAGTGTCCGTGATTCACAACAGAGACAGAGAAGACTAGGAAAGTGTGTGCAAAGTGCAATATTCAAAATGTGTGTGGGGAGGTGGCAGATTATAGACGTTTAGGAAAGAGTCCTAAGTCCTAGGTGGACAGATTTTAACACACTGGTGAAGGAACCATATCCAGGCTAGGGAACCTGTCTCACATAGGTGGAAAGTGTGAAAGGAAACCTATCATGGAGACTTGAGTTGTCACAGATGAAGGCTGGTGGAGAGTGGAAGCCTGCTTAGACCTAAAGAATGACACCTCCAGTTACCAGCTTGGGAGTGGTAACTCGCTCTCAGAATAAGGAAGAGTACTGGAGTTCCTTCCAGACACTCAAGCCCAGTCTATTCATTCTCCAGGAAGAGAAGGTGACTATTATGGTTTGCAAATGAATGATTGCTGCCTGACAGAGCCTGTCTGCTGTCTAATGCAGACTCCTGCTCTTTCACTGGGCAAGTTCTCCGACTCTCAAATCAGGTGTCAGGAATTAAACCAGATTAACACTTCCCAGCTCATGGAGTTGCTATGGGAACTGATTCTGACAATAGCTGAGCCACACATCTGACTTGGAGACGGGTGCCTTTTTGTCTGAGGAATGACAGGAACCATCTCTGGTAGGGACTTTTTCTCTGTAGAGCAGATGTTACTCTATGATCCCATTCTATGGGGGTCAGTAGAGTAGTCAGAATCACAAAGAGATGAGATAGAGAGCGTTGGAGACTAGGATGGGGGAATAGAGAGCCCTTCATTGGTTCAGGGTTTTGGTTTGGAATAGTGTCAATGATCTGGGGATTGTTAGTGGGGGGAGCACAGTAATATGAATGTACTTACTAACAATCAACTAACACAACTGGCTAAATGGTAACTTTCATGTTATGCATATTCTTCAACAGTATAACTGACAAAGTATTTTTTGGTGATTTCTTATTGCCCCTGGGAGAAAGTATCAAATCTTTGACAAAGTGTCTGAGGCGTAACAGGTGCCCTGTTCTCTCTCTTGATCCATCCATTCCTTCTGGCTTTCCGTCCATCAGCCCCTGAAATGCAGCCATGGGGGTTCTGCTAGTCTGCTGTGAACACTCAATTTCTTCTCTCCGAATCTTTATTCCTTTGCCTGGACAGGTTTTCTCATCATTTACATTCCAACTTTAAAACTTCTACCTCTGATGCTAGAAAGATGGCTTGGCATACAAAGGCATGTGATGACACACCTGATGACTTGAGTTTGATCCCAGGAACACACATGCGGAAAGAGGCCACAAAGTCCTGAAAGTTATCCTCTGATATCTAAATACCTCCACATGTGTACTGTGGCTCATATATCCACAAACACACAGCAACAATTACACACACACACACACACTCTGTAAAATAAAATTTATAATTTTTTTAAACTCTGAAGGAACTTTCTTCTAACCCAAGTGAGGTTAACCTCTGTCCCATATCAATGTGCGCTCCTGTGAAACTTACCTAATATTTCAATCTTATGTTAAGAATGAGAACTCACTATCCTGCCCACTCTCAAGGTCTCCATATCTCTTCTGTACAAACCTTTTATCCTTAAAACTGACTGTTTACATTGGGATATAGATCAAGAGCAAGCTCAGGGGCAGAAGGCAGAATCTACGAGGTTCTTGAACCCAAAGAATGATCCATCACCAGACAACCATTACTCAAGCCTCCCCCTTTCTCTAGATGATGTACATCCTAGGTTTGAAATCACCTCCCCAAACACTCAGTCAAACTGTACTAGCTCTTATCCAGCTTTCCTTCACTGATTGTCCACAGCAGCCTTCCATTCGTCAGGAGCAGGCAGAGATCCACGAAGCTTAGCTCATCCTTCAAGGTAACATTGGGATACAGGAGCCCAGAGCCATGCTATGTCTACCACGTGCTCCTTTCCTTTTCGGGCTCTAAAGACATGGCACTCAGGGACCTCCTGCTCATTGTCTTATGGATGAGACTTCCTCCACAGTACTCTGCTCAGTCCCCATAAGAGCAAATTGCTTTTCTTCAGGTCTGGCACAGAAAGCCAACCCTTGGCATGACTAGTTGCTACTCATTTAACTGATAGCACAAGCCTATGAGCTCCTTAGGATAGGGACTAAGACATATTCCCCTTCACTTCCCTTAGATCCAGGCATGGATTTTATAAAGAAGGTGACTGCTTTTGATAATAGTTGAATTAGTAAATCAAGGGAAATATGTATGTGAGTGTGTGTGTGTGTGTGTGTGTGTGTGTGTGTATGTATGTCTAGTCCAGTAGAGCCTGCTTCTCCCATGAAGATACAGCCTATGTCCTAAATTGCTATAAAGTGGAAATAAAGATGAAGTATTTTTTTCAATAACTCTCCTGAAGATAAGGTTACAGCTCTGTGGACTGGGAAAGGGAACAATGGGTTACAGAAGTTAGAAGACTGTCAGATCCACCTTAACTGCAAAAGGCTAAACTGGCAAGTGTTTGCTTTCAGAAACACAGGAGCATCTTCAAAGCAGTGGTGTGGTCAATTGGGGAATGTGTCGAAAGGTCACGTGCTGTTGATGACTTTCCTCCAGAGGCTGCTCAGGAAGGGCGGCTGGCCTAAATACTGATTCTGAAAATATTATAAAAGTCCAGAAATTGAACCTGAGGATGACAGGTGACCCATGACTTGCTTAAGATCCTGTTCAGCCAGTTCAGTCTAAACCCAGCCTCTGAGTTGGCCTTCTACCTCTTCTGTTTTGATTTCTCACCAGGTCACTGCTTCCTCTTCCCCTCCCCCCTCCTCTTTCTTTTTCCCCCCTCCTTCTTTCTCCCCCTCCTCCTCTTTCTTTTCTTTCTCCTCCTCCTTCCCCTCCCTCATCTTCTTTCTCCTCCCCTCCTCCCTTCCCTTCCTCCTCCTCCCCATCTTCCCCTCCTCCTTCCCCTCCTCTTTCCCTTCCTGCTCCTCTTCCCGCTCATCACTGTTTCCTGTGTGATCAACTATAGCAACTCTAGACTCTTGGTATCTTTCTATTTCTGTAAATTTAATCAACAAAAACCTCAGCAGAGAAAAACGGCTTATAGCTGCCTTGAGAAGACTCTGGCAGGACTGGTGGAGCATACAGTATAGATCTGCTTCTTCATTGAGGGCTTGCAACCTTCTCCTCTGGGTGCAAAATAAACTGAAGGAAATCACATTCATTCTTTGAATTCTTGAAATGATTCCAAATGGTTCGGTTTTGAACAATGTTAACATCAAGAAACACCCCAAAGGCTTCTGAAGTCTGATGGCTGGCCGAGTGTACTCACTCCCCAACATTAGCAAGACCATCATGGATGAAGATTTACATAATATGGACATATACCCAAAGAATATCTTAGCAATGATGGGAAACAAATGTAGACCTTAGTAAGTCAAGAGCACAGGAGGGCCGAAAGTATGCTCAGAGTCCATGACCCTGAACTAGAATCAAGGTCAAGGGTGAAAAGTAGCTTAAGAACTCTGTGGGTGGCATCATCCAACCTTAGCCCAGGTGGAGTAGCCCAGTCCCAGGACAGGTGAGTCATGGACTGTTTACCTGAAATCTCAATGAAATCTTCCAATGTCCTTCCATCAGTCATGATGTGATGTTGAACCAGTCTCTTCACTCTGGAGTTATTCTCTGTATCCACAAAACATCTGACCCTCTGGAACCAGATTCACTTTCTCTGTCCTTTCCTAACTACCCTAACACCTTTCTTACACTAAAGCTCATCCATCAGATCTGACAAATGACATAAAGGTATCACAACTGTACAGGTCTTGATTGATTACAGCCCTGCTTGATGTGACCCTGGGTTCCTACAGGAAACAGGAACTTTGTGGAATAGCTACTGGTTAAGTTCCTTCCATCTTAGATACTATGAGTCTGTGATTCGACTTGTCAGTAAGTGGTGATTCTAGACAAATTATGCCCTGTTGATATCCACACTATCAGATAAACAGGGGTCCATCCCTGGCCCCACCTGCCAAGTCACAGTTTGAGGCTGTAGCAACAGACCAGTTATGAGTACTGATAATGTCCTCTATGGAGTATGTTTATATGCCAGTGGGAGATAGTTCCAAGTTAGAAGCATTGTAATAAATGGGAGGATTCCTGGGGAGAAGGAAAAGATGAATGTCTCCTTTGTTATCTTCTGCCCACAGGAGACCACTAGTAGCAGAAGAAATCACTTGGCGAGTCCTAACGGAGGAGGAGGGTCAGAACCCTACCTCATCAGAAGCCACGGTGATGCTTTCTGCTGAAGCAGATGCTACATCAGGTCCTGTGTGAATCCTCCAGAAACACATGGCTGGAATAGACCTTCCACCCTCTGTACCTAGCCTTCAGGGTAGTCATCACTCCTCAATCTTATGAAGGTACCAAGAAAAAGCCATACCCACCCCCCACAAGCACTGCTGAGGGGAGTTGGGAAAGAGAGCGGCTTCCACACTGGAATGAAGGTTCCTTCTGAGAAACAAACTAGATGATTAATCACAGGGTGGCTGTAGGTCTATAAGCACAGCCTTAAAACAAAGTGTCTCCACGCTTCAGAGCAGAAAGCTTCTGAAAATCAGAACTATGCTTTAGATTCCAACCGCTCCCTGAATTCTTTGTTAAGTTGTGATTAATGACACCTAGTATTAGAATTTTGAGATGTTCTTGTTAAAAAATTGTTATCTTGTTTCTCCTACAGGACGACATGAGTACACAATGCCATATGTATTTCTCTGCAATCACAGAAGCAGTCCATAAAGACATGTGGCATTATTACCTAGAAAGGCAAGTCTCTATGTCAGCGGCTTCCTGATGGGATTGGAATTCCCACAGTAAGAAATAAAGCCAGAAGCCATGTTACCTTTCTACTACATGGTAAGCCCTTGTTCTGTAACCCTTACGTTTCCTGAAGTGGCACCAGTGACCCTTCTTACAGAGCAAATGTGTGTGTGTGTGTGTGTGTGTGTGTGTGTGTGTACACATATATATGAATGTATGTATATATGTAGATATAGATATACAGATATAGATAGAAAAATAAAGATGGAGTCAGAGAGACAGAGAGAGATAGAGACAGACACAGAGGGAGACAAAGATAGATATATGTATCTATATATCTATTTATCATATATATAACTTTCTATCTCTATAAATAGAGAAAAAAGGAAAAATAGATGGTTGTGTATATACATGGTTCTGTATATTTGCGTGTATGTCTATTTGTGTGTGCTTGTGTGTGTATGTTTGTGTGTGTACTTGTATGTCTGTGTGTTTGTGTGTATAGTGTATATGGTGTGTGTGTGGGGGGGATGTATATCCAGAAGGTGTATGTCTTGGTATAGAAAGGTGTTCTGCTGGTGGTGACAGTAGTTTCTATAGGGTCTATGCTGCAGCTTAGGATCCTCATCTGATCAAGAAGCCCAGACTAGTCCTTGTTCCTGGCAGCTTAGCCACAAGCCCAGTCCTCCAGCCCCAACAATGGTCCTATGAGCTTCTCAGTATCCCCTAATAAACTCCACTTTTACACGTTGAGCAGAAGTGTTTACTGCTGCTTGTAAGTAAGATCCTTCATAATATTCTAGGAAATCTGCTCTATAGATTTGCACTGGAAATTCAATGCAAAATAAGATATTTTAAAACAGTACAACACCTGAACGCTTAGAGCCTAGCTAAGGCCATACGCCAAAGGGACAGTTTGCACCTCCCTGGACTTTGCTCAGATGCTATCTGAAGAGCCAGAGTTGGAAAACCCCAGTAACACATTCCCAAATGGAAATACTAGCTGGTTTGAGACTCTCAGGGAGGAAAGTCTGGATACAGAGAGATGAGAAAGCAACCTCACTGTGGCTTCCAGCCCTGCAATCAGTTCACCATTAGGATAGGAGGAAGTAAATCCCGAGCACTGTAAGGGAAAGAGCTAAACAGAAGAGAACCATAGCAGCCCAGAGGGTCACCTGTTTGGGTTGCTGGGTTTCTTACAGGTTCTCTGAACCTATCTAACCTGAGGAGTCCTGGTGGGGGCTGCTTTGCCTGGAGTTTCTTAAAGTCCCAACCTGAGGATCAGAACAGGCCTGACACCAGATGCTTGTTTCCATTTTCCAGGCTGAAAAATAAAATCCAGCTAAAGCTGGAGAGAGGTAATGTGCCCACGGGACTTGGACTCCACTCCGGGCGAACTGCATGAAGGTGTCATTAGAACTTCACTGTGGTTTGCAACGCCTCCCTTCAGCTCATTTATGAGGTTATGCAACCAGTGTTCTTATAAAAAAAACAAGCTCATTCAAGCCTCATCTGTCAGCTCAGCTACCTGAGAGTCTCACATCCTCTCTGAACTCTGGATCCTGACTGCCACCGCCATGAAAACTCATTACTTTCTCCTGGTGATGCTATTTTTTCTCTCCTCCCAGATGAAGCCAGGTAAGCTTTGGGAACTTGTTAATGGCTCTGGGTGGGACTGGGGACACAGAGGCTAAGGGGGAACAGATAATAGCCGCCTTCTGGTCTTCCGAGTCCAGTAACAGAGTATCCTGAGTGGTCTGTGGTCAACATCCCTGGGCAGCAGCAAAATGAGCCTGGTATGGATTCAGAGAGTAGTGGGTATCTCCAAGCTACGATGTTTGTCCCTAGAACATAGGAAATATCTTGTGTGAGAGTCTGCTTTGGCTGTGGTAAGATTCTTCACACCGAGAGACTAGCTTTTTGATCCAGAGACAGACACTAGCCTCAACTAGGTCTCTGGGTGGAGCCTCTCTGCTGCAGGCAAAGTGCCCCTGTCCCTTCACCAAGCCAGCTCAGCCAGTTGTAAATGCCTGGAAACACCAGGTATGCAGTCAAGACATGACAGGTGACCTTTCACATTCACTGGTAGCTACATTCTTCAGGCAAGATCTTACCAGTCACATGGAAGGGCTTCACATCTGTCCAGAGGATACCCAAATTCTCTGGGCCAAAGCAGCTTGACTCTGGCATGGGAGACAGTAATTTCCTGAAGTAGCGATTAAGAACATACATTCCTCACAGCCATCTCTCCAAGGTCACACTGAGGAGGTCATATATTTCTGTGTTTTAGTTTACATATTCATAGCAGGAGGGTTCTAGGGAAAAAATTTTAGTTGTGAAATTGTCTGAAAAGGAGTCCTGTTTTGTTCTTCTCCAGGGTATGAGGCTAACCTCTAGAGCTAAGCATTTGAAAATAAGTTATGTCTCAATTTTCCCATGTGAAATCTGGGTGCAGGCGCATTTTCAACACACTATGTTTTGCATAGTGACGTAATGGTCCATTGGAGAGGAAAAAAATGCATTTAATAAGTTACCCTTTTTTAGGGTCTAGAAAATGCCAGTATACACAGACATCACAATGCATGCTATTTGATACACCTGTCTTGATGCATGTTTGGGAGTCAGGGTTGGCATCTTTGCACTGAGTAAGAAAAAGAAATTTCCTTCTCTTGGCCCAAATTCAAGAAAAATTTAAAGCATATTTTTCAGAATGAAGACTTCTTATTTTTGTCTAGTACTCTAAATTTGATGGTAGGTAACTATTCAAACCATAGAAGCTGGCCCACCTCCCAAAGGCGGGCAGGTTCAGCCATACATCTCCATACTCCATTATAAGAATGAAACTATAATTCAGGACCACTTACAAGAATTGCTATAATCTCCTTGGTAGAGCCACTCTACTGTATCCTTTTAGGATATAAATATTCTTTCTGTATAATCTGCCAGTACAAGAATTCACCAGCTACTTATCAGGAAATAGCAAACAGCAGAGTCTTTCTCATCCCCAAAGCCAAGATTATGGTGCTTAGATCATCCTGAGTCCTGAGAGCCAAGGAAGGTCATTAAGCAGCACTGAGTTCCATTTTGACCATTAAGGAGCACCTGCTGTACTGCTGAGTTCTATTTTGACCACAGCAAAGGGCGCTATTTAGTAAAAGTATTTTTCTCTGGGATTGATACCTGCTATGGCCCCTATGCTCTAGGTAGGAAGGAAGAATGAAATCCCTTCATTGTCTTTTGTATTAAACGTGCAGGCTCCCAAGAATCTCCAGAGCCAGGCTGCTGGTGGACCTTGCATGTGCTTGGCTTAAGTTTGGTGTGTGAAGTTTGATTTGCTTTGCTTGGATATAGTCATAGATTGTAGGTAAAAATCATATAGGTTTGTAACATACCAAATGCTGTTTTGGGCAACGCGTACACTGTTAAACAGTTATGTCTAGCTAGATACTGTACCCATCACCTCATACATTTGCTGGCATTGCTTTGTTCTATCCACACTGTCTCTGAGCCTATACTGCCTTCTGAACTCAGAGTTTGGTGTGGAGGGTACTGGGTTCTGTTTCTGGAAGGCTCTGTGGGACTGGCCTGATTTCATGTCTCATTTGAGCTCTCCCTGGTACCAGTGCCCCACCCTCACCCCCCGTGTCTGGTAGAGTCCTTGGACCTTGCCTCGGTCTAATTGGTTCATGGAACTCCACAAGACAAGACCATCTAGCTGACATACTTTAAAGAAATGGGATCCTCACTATCTCCCTGTACAAATAGTCTGTGAAAACGGAAATGAGGTCAACATAACAAGATCTCAACCTAGGTCTTTGGAAACCAAGGGTGCTTGAAGCTGCCACCGAACAGATACTTAGTGAGCAACAAACATGAACAGGTAAGTGCCAGAGAAAGGAGGAGGAGTCAGGGAGAGAGATCTCTCTATAAACCTTGAACTCTAGAGAAGAGCACAGTGTGCATGAACACACACACACACACACACACACACACACACACACACACACACACACTGATTATACAGGTGTGTAACTCTAACTACCCTGGAAAAGGCTGCTGGGCTCAGCTGCCAAGAGACATTGTAAAAAAGGAGATAGCCTCTGAGACACCGAGAAAGGCTTTGTTGAAGAGATTGAGATAGAAAGAGAAACAGAATTCATTTTGGTGGGCATGATGTTTAGAATCCCTCCCCCCGCCCTTTCTCAACAGTTAACAGTGGTAAGATGCCCCATAAATTTAGGCTCCTGTCTTTTGGTGCAACCATAGACAATGTGGCTACATTCTTACTTTACCATGATGGACTAGGATGATCAAGGAATGTTACTCCAAACAAAGGTCCCTACCACAAACCTCTGCAGACTCCTTCACTCCCTACCACTTTGGTTCTGACCATTGGATACAGAACTCTGTCCTGGCTGCAGGGGACATTGTATGTGTCAGGCAAATAGATGGCACGGTTAAAAGATAGAGAGAAAGAAATCGATAGGACATTTTCACTGAGTTCTCACAATATTCCTAAGACGGCCATAGAATCAATGTCTACATTTTAGGGATAGACAACGTGAGGTCAGAGGTTCAGTTCCAGACCTTAGTGGGGTTATGTAAGGGAGCACTGGGTGGGAGCTTGAAATCCTATAAGCAAATCGAGGGATGGTCAGGACCAGATCAAGTGAGACAGATACTAGGAACTCCCATTAACAAAACCGTGACTCCTCCTCTTGCACCTGTCTTCTGTCCTTAAACCCTGAAGGACAGAGAATTAATCCAGCCCACTGCTATAGGCCTTCACAACTCCACAAACTCCTACCTTCCTCACCTGCAAGCTCTAAATAAAACTACGTTAGGCTGAGCCTATTCCCTGCCTTAAAGCAAGCAAATGGCTCCAGGCACTAGCACCCTGTGACCCCAGTCCCCACCCTTTCCTCCTCGGTGTCTCATCCAGGAATCCCCACCCTGACCTGATTGTCCTTAATTCTTCCTGCCTCTTCCACTTCCTGTAAAAGCTTTCAATAATAGAATTTCACCTTCTATGGTGTCAGATTCCAGCTAGAAACCACAAATCTTGTTAGCTCAAAACCAGCCACACAGCCTCCACGTATGTTTGGAGAGAGCCCTTAGTTAGCAGGATGTAAGAGCTCAACAGGACACACTGCAAAACAGCATCAAAGCAATGCCACGGCTTTCACGTCACAGATGAAGGGACAGCTCTGCGATTGTCATCTGTGTCTTAGGATCTCTTCCACATAGGGACTATGCCAGGGCTGCTCTACGGACTCAGACAGGTTGGTGACAAGGACACATACCCACTCTGGTCCCTGAATTCTTTCACTCAGTTCCCCAAGCTCTCCGAAGGGATCACCACTCACACATTCTCTCTCAAGAAGATTCTAGATGATCAGAGCATTCAATGTCGGTACAGAGGTGCTGCAGAGGACTGAAGCTGGCCTCAGTTTCCTGCTGAGCTTGGGTATTGGGTGTTCCTTGAATTCAGAAGAAAGCCTAACTTCTTTCATCCTTGAAATGGTTTCCCTATGGTTGTTTTTTTCCTGGGAGTGGCAAGTGTAGACTTTCTTCCCTCTCAAGCCTCCACTCATGACTACACAAACACCCCACTCCAAGTTGACATTGACTTTTGTTTTTAACGCCTCCAGTTGGAGGAAGCAGATTCCTCCTGGCCCCTCCCCAGCATGAAGGCAGCACATTTCCTTGTCCTGGCCAAGAGTTAGACTTTCTCTCAATAGCGAAATAGCAAGTACTCTGATGAGCTATTCTTATGATTGACATTCAGCCTCTGCTCACCATCAAGCCCATAGTGTGGGTCTGAAGTCACTACTGTTGATGGTTCATTCACATCTACACTCTATCCCATGGCCTTGACTTCAAGTTTCACATCTACTTTTTATCCCATGGCCCTTGACCTCTCTGAAGATGTATGCTTCAATGACAAGTCTACCTGTAGATCTGGTGAGAAAGATGGGTGAACTGGGGCCGCAATGTTTCTTAAACTATTGTCCTTTGCCAATCCATTCCATTTCACCTGACGTTCTTTTACTCTAAACACTTTATCTTTTCATCAGAAATTCTTCAATCTCCTCTTGCAGTGTTTATTTTAAAACTGCACATTTGCATTATACAACCCCAGAGTCCCACCCACGGGTCTCAGGGCGGATTTAAAATGGAGACCTGAAGACACAAAGTCCCAACATGTGCAGTCTGATCAGTGCATCTTCATTCTCAGATTCAAACTTCCCCAGTAGCTCGGTTGCCAAAAGGCTACTTAAGAAAATTTATTTTCACAGATATCTTATATAAAGCTCAAATATTATACTCAGATTTTTAATATATTTTCTTCATTAGCTTTTTGGTCATGCTCCTTTAAATCCTTAGGCATCTGCCCTATGCCAAGTCATGCTAAATTGGTCTAAGTCTCATGCCAGCTTAGGTAAGGCAGGAATGGCGAGACGAATGTCACTACAATGTATTACTCAAAAACTATGAAATTTTCAAAGAATAAATTAATAAGTAAAGAAACATTACTGGGTAGAGATTTGGAATGCCTGGTATAAAATCAGGATTATATATCATATTTACGCAAAATTAAAATCATGAGTTTATGACAATAAACTCAGTTTTCCTGTCTTCAGGTTAGGGGGTGGACAGGCAATGTATTCCTTGGATAACTAAGAACAGCTATAAATGTGTTACGGATAAGGCGGCACCCATTCTATCTTGTTGTTACGGCCGCCATGTTCCCAACTAGGCAAAGCCTGAGCCATGAGCAGCAGCAGGAGCACTCCACTGCTTGGCTCAGGTCACTGGTTCAGGCGGGCCAGAAGCACCAGCCCTGCCACCCACAAGAGATGCCAGCATGGGAGATGGCTCTGCCAAGGTACCATGCTGTCTCCACAATGCTTGGCTGAGCCTAAACCATCCCACCATCCATGTGGTACCCGGTAGAAATGAGACTCTAATGCTTAAAGACTATCCAAAGGCTTTATATGTTTGGAAATGCTCAATTAACAAGATGCCCACACAATTGAAAGTGTTACCCAATTAACTAACCTAGATATAAGTTGTTACCCAGGACTGCTCTCTATACATGTGTGGTCCTCCATGGCTCCTCCATCTCTGCTCTCCTCCCTAGCTCCTCCTCTTCCTCTCCTCTTGACTCCTCACTCCACCTACCTCTCATACAGCCCAAGTACCCAGCTTTATACAAAGTAGTGGGAGACATATTCTGCTACATAAATGTAGTAGCCAATCATGAGGGAGAAATGAGCAGCCAAGGGTGTGAGAATGGGAGAGATCTAACAATCTAGGTTCCTGGGTTCTCAGTTTGAGAGGTGTCACAGTCTATGATAGCTCACACAGGAGAGTTGTTCTAGATCAGAGTGTGTCTTGAATACTGACATTATGCAGACAATACAATGTAATTGGTTTTGTGGTATCACTTCCATACATATGTGCAATCTCTTGTTATTATTCCCAAAGTCCCATTGCTCTTCCTAGTCCTCCCTTACCTTTCCCCTTCTACAGCCTCAGTAGCCCCACACTTACTCCATGGCACCCTCGTCTCATATATGAGAGAGAACATTCTACACTTAAGCTTTGTAGGATGGCTCTTCTCATGTAACATGACGGTCTGTCTCCGTACACTCTGGGTTTGAGTTCAGCACTTCAAAAATGCATTCCTATAAAGTTGAGTTATTTTCTAGTTTATAATTCCTAGAATAAATTGTAATTGTGTAGCTAGGTCTGGATATGCACTATTCATAAATACTTGACATAAGAATATATAAATGTGAGACTTCTAGCACTTATGGGTTTTGCTGTCCATACTCAGAGCATTCTCCCTTTTGCTAATCCTCTCTGGGAATCCATCACAGACACACAGAACTATGTTTTTCTATTGGCAATCACTTCCTAGCCTAATCAATTTGATAATAAAAATCAATCAGCATAGCAACTTTGACAAGAACCAAATTACCATAACAGTAGGTTTATTTCTACACCTTTTATTATATTCTTTTGTTACTATTGCTCTTCAGTATAATTTTTTAAATGTGTATGGGGGATTGTATGCATGCATGTGTGTGCACTATTTGCACACTTGATACTCATAGAAGTCAGAGCAGGGCATTCAGTCTCCTGGAACTGGAGTTAAACACAGATTTTAAACCACTGTGTGGATACTAGAAATCAAACCTGAGTCCCCTGGAAGAGCAGCCAGTGTTCATAACCACTGAGCCATTTTTCCAGGCCCTTTTTTTGTATAACTTGAAGTCATGTATTGTGATACTCCCAATATTTCTCTTTCTGTTTAGAAAAGCTTTGGTTATTTTGGAGTTTTCTGTGTTACTCTATACTTAAGGATTGTGTCTTGTTCTATTTCTTTGAATAATGTCATAGAATTATGATAAGAAATGCTCTGTTGATCATTTGCAGTGAAATTGCCTTGATGATTCATAAGTATGGAATGTCTTTCTAGTTCCTGTGTTCATTTTTTTTCTTTAGAGGTTTCATTTGTAGAGGTCTCTAACATCATTTTTATGAATGTGTAAAATAATTTTGCATAAATTATGCAGGAATGTGACATTTTTTAGTCAAGGTGAATGGGCTTGCTTTCCTTATTTCTTGTCTAGCAAGTTCTTTATTATAAGAAATGTACTTACTCTTCTATATTGATTATATAACTCACACTTTACTGAAAATGTTTTCTTATATCTAAGAGTTCTTTCTAGATTTTTTTTTAGATATATGATCATATCATCTACAAACAGATATAGGTGCAATTTCTTTCTTGCCTACTTATATCCCTTCTGTTTCTTTCTTTTGCCTTACTTCTCTAGTTAAGAACTCAAGCACTGTTGTGGTTTGAACAAGAAATGTTTCCCATTGGTGCATGTATTTGGATACTTGTTCACTATTTAGTCATGCTGTTTGGTAATGGAACCTTTAGGAAGTGGAACCTTACTGAAGGAAGTAGTTAGCTGGGGATGGGTTTTGATGGTTAGAAGCATTGCTTCACTTCCTGTTCTTGCTTTGCTTCTTCTATGTAGATAGAGTATGACCAGTCAGCTCCATACTCTTCTTGCTTGGTTTTAGTTACTGTTGCTATGTGGTAGGGGGTTGAATATGAATGGATTCCATATGTTTGAATATTTGACCTCTAGTTGGTGGAATTGTTTGGGAAGAATTAGAAGATGCATCCTTGTCAGAGGAGGTGTGTCATGGGAGTAGGATGTGAGACTTCAAAAACCTTCCCACATCCCCAGGGTGCTCTTCTCTTGGTGTCTTGTATGTGGCTCAAGATGTGAGCCCTTAGCTGTTCCTGCTTACATGCCTTTGTTCCAACATCATGGACTCTACACCTTTGAATCTGTGAGCCCAAGTAAATGCTTTCTTTTCTAAGTTGCCTTTGTCATGGAATTCTGTTACAATACTAGAAAAGTAACTAAGACACCATGCCTTCCCCCACCATGATGGACTCTGTCCCACTGAAACATTAGCCAAATGAAAACCTTCCCCCCTTAAATTGCTCTTTGACATGAAATTCTGTTACAACTACAGATAAATAACTAATAGGGAAGTTGGTTCCAGGAACGTGGAGTTGTGCTGGGAAAAGTAAGATCATATTATTTTTCTGAGGAATATGGGAGGATTTGGAGCTTCAGACTAGAAAACCCGTTGAATTCTGTAAACAGATTGATAAATGAGCCATTCTAGTGGGGTTCTGGAAAACAGTAATTCTAAAGGAAATTCAGTCAATGGAGGTCTGGCCAATGAGTTTTCAGAGCTGAAAATTATTCAAATTGTACCTAACTACAGACCACTGATGAAATTTTGCCAAAGAATCTAGTTGCATTCTGCCCATGACCTGAGAATTTGTGTGGAGCTAAGTTAAAAAGTAATTAATTTATTTTGTTGTTGTTGGGGAGTAAATTTTAATATACCATAGGGTTGAATCTGTAGCATGGTTATTAGGGCAACTAATATGGTAGGAAGAAATAAATATATATATATACAGTTTGGAAAGCAAACACTACTAGAAAACTTAAAGCTTCAATTGTTTCATACTGAGAAAGAGTTGGTATTTGTTGAAGAGAAGCTGCAAGATCTGGACAAGAACAACAGGAAATGTGTTTTAGGGGTAAGACCCAACTTGGATGGGCTTCCAATTTATGAAAGTGCTGTATTCGGAATCTTCTACAACTGGGGTCCAAGTGGCAAGGGGCCATCTCAAGCTGGGTGCAGGACTTGACCATGTTACTCATATGGTACTTTTTTTGAAGAAGAAAACTATGCAAGATTAAGGGGATCATGGGTTTTTTTCTTGCAAGTTCAGAGAATGGTGGGGGCCAGGTAATGTATGTCAACATCAGAATACTTTCAAGGAATCCCTAGGGGCCACTGCATAAGGCTGTGATAGTGAAGCTTGGATTACAGAGATCCCAAGATGTTTGAGATGCCAGAGCCATAAGAAATCTATGACCATCACACATATGACCATCACACATATGACCATCACACATA